>NW_019173748.1:0-145296 GCF_001646965.1 Fonsecaea nubica
CTTATTCGTAGGATAGAGTATCGGTTTTTTAATAGTAATAGCGTTTAAGGCCCGATAATCTATATAAAACCTTAGCCCCTCTCTAGGTTTCTTTACTAGTAATATAGGAGAAGAGATAGATAATATAGAAGGCCGAATCTACCCCTTTTCGAGGTACTTACGAATATACTTCTCTACAACTATTACTTCTTATTTTGACATTAGATAAGGTCTCTTAAAAGGGAGTTTATAAGGATCTATTTCCGTAAGCTTAATTTCATGATCGATCCCGAGTCGATATAAAGGTAATTAATCTATATTCAGTTTCGAAAATAATAATAAGTATTTATAATAGATCTAAGGTAGTTTCTTAGCGGGGTTCCTATAATCTTTCTCTTTTAGGGCGATATCTATATCTTCGAGATTAGCCGTAAAACACCTTAAAGATACGGTATATAACGTATAGTACTAAGTATTAGGATCGTTAAATTATCTCGAAGAGTCTCGTCCTTTATCGGAAAACAGGAGGAATAGCTAAGCGAACTCAACCTCATTTCTTTCTAATAGTTTATAGAGTTTCGATATTAAGACATTCTTACATTCGATACCGTCGATCGTTAGATCCTTTAGAGTAGACGGCCCTTATAGACTATATACCGTATATAACTATTAATAAGGTAAATATAATAAATAGTAATTAGGGGAGAAAGTTATAGACTAGGATACGAAATCTAGGACTACGTTATATTAGATTATCTATAATATCCTAAGAATTAATAGGTATCCTAACTCTAGTATAATATAAAAGCGTATTCGTTCGTAGTATTACCTAATAGCTAGGTCGAACTCAACGAAGCGTATAACTTCGATATCTCGACTATTAGTAAGCTTACATCCGCGAGGTCGATCTAAAGTTCGAATATAATCTTCTAATCGATTTTCTTCTAAAAATCGTCTATAGACGAAATACGTAGTAACGCCGGTATTAAGTATAGCTTTACTTTTCACTATTATAGGAGGGAGAATAGGAGATTTAAAAGGAGAGTTAATTTAATCGGGGGGTAGCGGTTAAGGAGCGCTTATCGTATAGTTTAAGAGGAGATAATCTACTTCTACTACTTATAGTACTATAAGTTTTAGGTATATCTTGTCGCGTTTAGGAGTTAGTCGTCCTAGATTATATGAACGTTTACGATCTAGGACGTCTCGTTTCCCGATAACTCTAATAGACCGTCGTCTCTAGTATCTAATAACGTTTCATCCGGATTAATAATATATTCCTTATCTAAGTCTATTAGGTCTACTATATTTAAGGTAAATAGACCTATATCCTTTCTTTATTTAGTTATCCAATAATCAGCTTTCTTCAGTTAACAGCCTATAACGCCGTAGTTAAAGTATTTATCTTCCTTCTTAAGCTAGGCTAAAACTTTTAGATTAGTAAGATTAGAGGCCTAATCCGGCTAAGTTAATTTCGAGCCGGTTAACTTCATTAAGGCGGTCTTACTTCGGGTTATACGGGATAAGGTTACTTTAGGGGCTAACTTAGTCGCTTACGGGGTTATAGGAGCCGATTTTTATCTAAACCTCCTATTAAGTAGGAAACGTTCCTTTTCTCGGCATAATTCGATTAAATCTTCCATTTCTTTATAGTCTTATCCTCCGGTATTATATACTAGACTCTATAAATTATCGTCTAGCTTATTGATAAAATTAGCGATCCTTTTAGATTCCGCTTTATTAAGGAAGACTATATATCGTTAGAACCGAGCTAAAAAGGCGTTAAGTCGCTCGTTAGACGTCTTCTTAAGTTAGTTATACTAGAGTCGCGCTTCTTTATCGCAATAATAATCTCCGTAGAGCCGATTAAGGTAAAGAATGATATCGCTAATACGTAGGTACTTCGTACTTTAATCCGTAAAAGGTATATCCGGAAGGTAAGGTTCGACGTTTTAGTAAGCGTCTTCTATTAGTCGTATACTAACGTAGATAACCGCGGCGAGAGCTCCTTATAATCTCTATATCACCTCTTCTACTTTTAACTTATATAGGATCTCACTACGCTACTCGTAATACTTACTCTTAGTTCCGTTAAACTTAGGCGGATCTAATACTCTTATATAAGAGATAGTATTAGTTACCCTAGTCGTATATAAAGTAAGTACGGGAACTTAATTAGCGGGACGGGGAGGTACGGATCCTCGCATCGATAACCCCCGAACTCCTAGGGTACTCCTTCGACTCGCGTAAGTGAACTAATAGATGCGATACTAGTCTAAATCATCTTAGATATTATATCCTCCTATTACGGAGTTCGGAGATTAGGAACGATTGCGATTAGACGCCCTAGGCGGTTAAATCGCGAAATTATAGAAAGCGTTAAGTAGAGGCTAAGTAGTATTCCGAGGCGTAACTTATAGGACGGCTATAAGTCTCTATACTTCTTATTCTAGTTCTCCGTAGGTAGCCATCTATTAGGTATAAATATCTTCTAATCGCTTCCGTTCCGTATCGTAGTCATTTAGCTAGTTCTAAACATCCATTATCTAACTAGTTTAATCTTATACTTTAGTAGTTAAGTCTACTACTTCTACTTCTAAACTCGAAACACGTTCTCGCTATTCTTATACGTCCTAGGAGTTAGGTCGATTAACTTAATTCTATAAACTCGAGATCTATTTATCTCGGTCTTTCTTCTAAGCTATAATATAATTATAGAGGGTCTTATTCTTTATCCGATAACTAGTAATCTAGTCTTTTAATAGACTAACCTAGGTATAAGCTTAGGTATAACGACCGGTAACTTAGCGTATTATAGCTAAGAGAAACTCTACCCCCATCGGTTCCTTAACAAAATGTTTTAATAATGCGGTTATCGGAAAATAAAGGTCTTTAGAGTCGAAATAAGCGGGTATCTTAGGGGCTACGTCTTCTCCTTAGTCGTTCTTCTTCTATCGTAGTACCTAGCTCTAATTAATACCTAACTTAACGGTATAAGGTATATACCTCGGTTCGTTTAAGTTCTAAGGGGCGTTCGCTATAGGAGCCGTAGGCGGAAGAGGTACATCCTATTTATCTTCGGGTATAATAGTGTAGTTACGTCCTTATCCTTACTCTTATAGCCCTTCTTACGCACCATTAGGTAGCTAAGAACGACGAGAGGGAGGTAGTTATAAAGGTAACGAGCTCCAGCTACTAGACATCGAAGTTACCCTTAAGAGGGGGTTTACGGGGTTCGATGCGAGGGGTTAGTTTTATATAGTAGCTGGACTCCTTAAAGATTCGGTAGAACTTCGGGTTAGAGGTTAATGTACTAGCGCTATAAGTAGAGCTACTAGAGACTAGGCCGGTAATGGCGGTATTAAGGAAAAGGACGACTAGGTGAACTAATTCGAGCGTCTAGCGGTCTACGACGAATTCTAGGTAGGAGGATTAGGCTTAGGAGGATTAGATAGTTCCGCTATAAGGTTATTAATGCCTAAAGAGTTATCATTCTAATTTCGAGATAACTAAGACGGCTAACGGGAGCGAGGCGCGCGTCTAGAGTTTAACGATATAGTAGTTTTTTTAAATAACAAGAAGTAAGTATTTCGTTGTTCTAAGTAGCTAAGTTTGATATCATCTTATACTAGTTACTATAGGATAAGTCGAACTCAACAAAAGAAATTTCAAGGGTACGTCTTTAACTGCGGCGAACTTAGTTTAATACGATCTTATGTAAGTTCTCTAGGAGTCTTCGAACGTATCTTAAAGAGTTGTGTAAATAAGAGAGGTCTTAGAAAGTATCACGGTGTAACCTTGGATAGGAGGAATCGCTGTTAAGGGTGTAATTATGATATGAATTCTGAGACGAAAGAGTCTAACTAGTAATAACGCGCAATCTACGGTAGAAGAGTTCACAGATATTCAGCCTCGTGTGGGGTAGTCAGCCTTGTGCGGGGTATCCCACACTTGGCATTTGTCGAGACCGTGACACATTGCTTCTGTTCTCCCCCAGCTGAGATGTGCCTTCCAGCCACCGAAAGATATCGGGTGTCATCACATCTCAAGGCAGGGGACATGCCCCTGATTTATGCATCGCCCTCTGCCAGCATCTCCAAAGGTCTCCAAAGGTCCTTGCAGTACTCCGCAGCAACTTGGTCGGATCCCTGTTCTGTCCTTGTCGAGCAAGACAGGAGCATGTCCATCATCCCTGCCAGCAGTTGGAGGAGAGTTGATACCCTGGCCTTTGACTCACGGACACCTTGGGCAAGTCGTTCATCCCGCATCTACCACTTCAGTTTAAAGGTCTACCTACAGGTGAGCCGGATGAGTCTGGTGAATCAAGTCTTGTGGATACTGGAGTATGAGCAGGTGGTGATTGGTGTGGATTCGCGAGGCAACGCCTGCGGAAGGCGTGGCAGAGAAGCGCTTTGGTCGCAGGGTAGCGGCATGAGAGCTTCGCTGGAGGGAGTTTCATATCTGAAGAGCGTAGCCCGGGGTGAAGGTAAATGAGCCAGACTCCAAGCACTCGTACCTATTCTGATTTTAATGTAGACCAGCCTCTTTTGAGCGCAGGATGCCTCGACCAAGTTTCCTCGTCAAATATGTACATCGTGCTCATACGAGGGGCGTGAGGTCGAGTTCTAAGGCACTGATAGCCCGCAGTAGTGGCACCTGTGTGGATGAGCGTGACTGAGTACAAAACCATAGTCACGGCGCACTCAGCACAACGAACGCAGTATTGACTCGGTGCTTCAAATCAGGCGGTACATGGAGAGTGTTCCATAACTTGGCAAGGTATAGTAGGTTTAAGACTCAAAGCCACGAGGGATCAATGATGGTATCCTCTGCAGGGCATTCTGGTGGCAGAATACATACAACTTGTAGCCTCGTAGGCAAACAAAGCAAACTCAGTGCTTGGCATGGTCAGGATGTGCCTAACTATATCAGGAAGGTGCCTATCCTTTCTTGTACCGCAAATAGAAGGTTAGACGAGCCAGCTCTTGGAGTAGAGTCTAGTCTATGCCCAGTTAGACTATCGGAGCGGAACAATACTTTTCCAGACTGTCTCGTGACTGAGTTGCCGAATCCTGACAACACTGAATAACCAGAATCTTAGCATTTCCACGCCAGAGTCCCAACAAGTTATTGGAGCGAAGCAAACTCGCGGACAGAACTGAAAGTCTGAGCGCCTTCGCCTACAAGTGTTCTTGGCCGAAGTCCTGCCACCGCGCCCCTCAGCTGCCCTCAAGCACCTCCGCTTGTCGCCCAGAGAAACCGATTGCGGGAACAGTGGAAGAGCGCAGGCCATTGATGTCGCTTTCCATCTGCTTTCTGCGCTTTCTCCTGACAATTTGATTCAATTCCGTGCATCGTCCATACGTGCTCACTGTTGCTAGGGACTTGATTATTGCAGAGTCGCACGCGCTGCCCCTGTCCAGTGTTGCTCAGACAGGTCGCAGTCTCCCCTCCCTGCCACCTCCGAGTCCTCTCCCGCTCTTTCCCCTCGCACCGACACATCCACCGTCTACCTTTCGTTACCGCGAACCTCTCCCTCCGTCTGCGTACTCGCCAGGACGCCAGACCCATGACCAGTAGCCCTTGTCCCTGACTCATTGAAGCACTTCTTCCCGTCCGAATACTGCGTTAGCTTCAACTCCGTCGAATCCTACCTTCTCTGTCGTCCGCACTTCAGCGCATTCGCCAGCGCTAATCCGCGCATCCCGGACTCAAGACACCGCTGTCACCGAGAAGGCGCGGTTCCTTTACCATGACGCCGCTGCCGTCGACTCTTCTCCGTCGCACCCGACCACAATGGCATCCATGCCAATTATATCCAAAAAGTTGAACCCTCCTCGGCATCCCTTCGCCGGGCCCTTCGCCGTCTTTCCGAAGACGCTCTGAAGAGTCGGAACCTCTCACAATCCCTCCGCTGTGCCAATGTCGGCTTGGAGATTCTCCAAGGTGTGGTCGCAGTTGTGATGGCAGAAAGAATATAAGAGTGATGCATCGGCGTCATCCCACCACTCTCTGTTCGATGGCGACGGACGGCCAGGCAAGAAGCTGGTCAGCTGCCAAAGAGAAAGACTATGGCACACCTCGCCACACACGGTGCGACGCGGCAGACACAGGCCGGCAAGGGAGGCTCGAGCTCCTGTTGGCCGTGCCGCTGACGGGAGAAAGCGTAAAAACCGCAAATGCAGATGGGTGCCCGGCTGTGCAGCTTGCGGCACGCTCGCTCTACCCATGCTCCCACAGCGTGTGCAGAGTTGTGTCTGTCATCCATGGAATACCAGCCCTTGTGCAATGCACGATATGGCGGATCGGGCACTCAGGCTTTCTTGATAGCGGTGCAAGTTTCTGCCACTCAATACCCTTCAAGGAGGAGATCGATCCCATTGGAAAGCACACCTCGTGGTTTCTACAGGAGAAGGGTATTTATTGATACTGATACCGATGCAGAGGGAGGAACCTGGTTCGGACGTATTTGCGCGAGCCTTGCCATCCCTATCTATACCTTGGCCTGTGCCGGAAGCAAAGAACAGTCTTGCCAAAGTCTGTCTCAGCGGCAAGCGACCACGGCGCAGGCAATAGGTGGTCTTTCCCACGTTCACCGCTTCCTGGAACTGGAAGCATAGGAATGACTGCGGCTGGATGTTCAGGAGTAGGGCGAGGCGGCGGACGAACTCTCCCGGTGTCTTGTCAAGTCGGCACAGCTTTGCGCGACTGGAGACTTCCGTTTGGCAGTGTCGAGACAAGCTAATGCGACGACCTGATCTCATCAAGGAGGAACTGATCGCCCGTGCCTGAGGGGAGCGAAAACGTGACAAGGAACCCTCGCGGATCCTTGTACATGACCGCTATGCAGGTTCTATATAGTTACGATCTCGGAGAATGTCTGTGAGTTCGAGAGCGACCTCCGTGAATACATATTGCCATTGTACCACGACATTGATAATTCAGGATGCCATGTTCAATACCAATCCCCCCATCTTGCTCCCTGCCGAGCCACCATATGCAGCATGTGCTCCAATACATCTTCATTCTCGGGATACACCTCCGGTGTCGTCGCGGAACACGGTGCCGCGATGGCTTGTCTGCCCCGTCTCTCGGTATAGTCTTGCTCAAGCGTTCGGCATCTCCGTGTCCGTCAAGCCGTCCACGTTCCGCAATCCATCCTCTACTGCATACACAGTTAGTCAAAGCACTGCGAGACCCGTCCAGGCCGGGAACTCTGATCCTCTGCTCGTCTTCACCGCTGAGCGGGAACCCGTGATGAAGCTCGATGTCGCTTCCAGACATTCACATACCCACTCATTCGCCTAACCTGATATCCATATGTCCGTCTATTTCTTTCGCTGCCTGCGCTGTTTGCTCGTGCATCATCGGTGCTGCGGGAATCCATATCGGGAGACCCAGAACTGCAGAGCTGCGGAACTGTTCTGTGATGGGGCAGCCTGCATCGGCAGGGCGCGTGTGGGTTCTTGAATACTCCGTTGCAGTGTAGCCCATATTTATGATGAGTAGAATGAAGCCTTTCCCTTTTCTCATACTTTTTCACTTTGCTTCGTCGCTTCGTTGCTTTCTCATGCGTTGTCAGCCATGTCAAGCGTCGTCAGTACGAAATCGATGTCACACTTTGTCTGCCCTGCCTGCCTGACCTGCCTGCCCCGTCGTGTCTCGGCAGAATTGCAGCTCTTCGGAATCTGTCTGTCTGCTCTCTCGTGTACTGTCTCGTGTGCTCTCGTTGCTCGTGTTCACCTCTTGGTCATGAGAAGCGACCATCGGTCTCATTCCCTGCCCGTCCATTTGATGCGGAACAGTCGTCGGTCTCCTTCCTTGCTCATCCAAGAGCCCTTGGAAGCAGCTGTCGGTCTCGTTCCTCGTCCAGGCATCGGGTGTTGACGCCTCCGGGAATCTGCAGGGCAGGAGAGACATCGACCACCCACTCCCCCACCCGCTCGCGTTCCCTGCCTGAGAGCCTGCCAGGGTACACGATCAATCCGAGTTCCCTCTCGCTGCCTGCTGCGCGATGAATCAATCATCAAGCTGTCTCTCGTCCTGCCCGTCTGCCCTGCTGCCTGCCTGTCCGCAGCTGCCCGCATTTGCTGGTGTCTGTCGGCTTTCTTTCCCACGCCACGCGCCCCCTGCCTCTTCCAATCAACATATCCATCTTCCGCAACGCTGCACCCATCGTGTGGCATTGCTCCGCAATCATCCTGATCACAGGAGGCGGTGCCAGCGCGTCGGACACGCCGGAGGCCCTCCCCCGCTGCTGTTCGGGGCGCCACACCAACGAGACGGAGGTCCCGCGACAATTCAACCATTGTTCCGACATCCAGACGATGCCCTCGACAGTATCGAATGAGTGGCAGGGCCGTTGGGCGAAGTTGGCTGTCGTCGATGTGCGGGGTCAACTGGTCGAAATGTCTTTGGACCAGTTGACCCCGGCTGGTACCCGCAACACGAAAAGATCGAAACGTGGCCGCAGCGGCAAATGGGTCTCTGAGGAGAAGGGCACGACGCTTTCGATACGCCCCATACAATTTTTGAGCGGGTTGCATCACGCGTCGTGGTGCTGTGGCACGATGAAGTATCGGCGGCGGTCTGGGCGTGCCCTGTGCGGACGGCGGTGTCGTTCGGCCGTCTGGGAATGCCTCTCCGCATCGGTATCGAGACTCCGAGCAAGCCGTGAGAGCTTGAGGCATGTTGTCGTCGGATTCGTTGGCCAGGGAGGGAAGGGGAGCGTTTCCGTTGGCGGAGAAAGCTGTTCTTCCGTCCTTCTTTGTCTGAATTTGCGGTGAAGGGATCCGTTCTTCCGCTGTACGAATGCTGCAGCGGTATCCCACGTCTCTGCTGTGTCAGCTGCATGTATTTTCACTCCGGGGAACGTTCGATGGCGCGAGCACGGGGGGGGTTGAAGGCATGACAATCCGTGTTGGTTTGCAGTCCGATCAGAGCCGCGGGAGAGGACTTTCTGCACGAGCATGGGCGTACTCCGGTTCCTCCTCAATCGTTCATCATCTGCTTGTTTCGACAGTCAGACAGTTCCAAGCGTGGAGGTCCTGCTGTATGTGTTGCCCGGCCTTGCCGGACGAGTGCGCAGACCGGATCAGCCAGCGGTCGAAGAGCGCCTTGAGAGATGTCACGACCTGCTCGTGCCCTGTGATCTTCCCCTCATCACTCCAGAACGCCATTCCTCCTGTCAGATAAGGGACATTGGACTCCAGCGACAGTGGCATGGCTCTTGAGGCGACCAATGCTTAGCAAAAGTGAAGGGAGCGCGGGCCAAAAGGCTGTTGAGAATCCCGTTGAAGCGCTTGTCATGCTCGAGGCAGTGCGCCCACGAAGGCAAAATGAATCGACTGCACTCTCCAATGGATAAGCTGGACTGATGTAACCCAAAAAAACTCACCGGTTGACATGTTTTGTCGTCGCTGTCAATACCTTTTTCGCGGCCTGGACTTGTGTGTTTTCCGTCCCCAAAGCCAACAGGTTTCCGCAGATGGAGAGATGTGATTGGTGGACCGAGGTCTCGCCGCCGAACTTGACATTTCAAACTCTGGGGAAGGGCTTCGCTAACAAGACGATAGCGGGCCCGCCAGCTTCACTCTCGTCGAGACTAATGCTCGTCGGTTTTTGTTATTGTCCAGCTTGGCAGGATGGGCCCTCTCACAACATTGGCCGATGGGTTTGTTGGGCGCAGATCGACACGGAATTGGAAAGACGACGCACTTGGTGTGTGGTTGTTCGACGCAAGGCCGGCGAGGCTCCTTCGCGTTCAGCCTTTCGAGAGCCAGACAGTGAGGTCATCTCTGTAGCCCGGTGGGCAGATGCGCTGGCACTCTCCATGTGCCTAGTGTTGTTATGAGATGGGAGGGACAAGTCCAGACATAACGTCCTCGACCGCTGCAGATTGCTCGCAAAAGAAATACTCTGCAGTCTTTTTGCACAAGCAATCTCCTTTCCACGAGCCCAAGTACAGAGAGTCGGTGGTCTTTGAGCCAACCTTGACTATTACATATGAGCCAGCAATCCAGGCACCACCGCAAACAGCGAATGATCGGTTAATGATCAGTTGTGTGGAAGGTCATTAGATAGCCGGATGAAAGTCCCGATCTCCACGTTACTAACACTCCTCAGGGCGCTGTGGACGTCTGTAGACATGAGGAGTTTCGGCATTTCCGGGGGCTTCTCACGCGAAAAGCCATGGATGATAGATTGGTACTATGGACACATACATTTGCACGATAGGTAATAACTACCGAATGCCTGATAGCCACGACTCAGTATCACTGCAGAAGGAGGCCGGAGTTCGGGATTACGGCGATGCATCGTAGACTAGTTTGCCAGGTCTGTCAGTATGGGAGCTCGGTGGAGGAGTCGATGAGCGATGGTGATCCTTCACAGCAATGCAGCTTCCGTTCAAGGACCTCAGTCACAGCGATCATGCAAAGTCCTTAGCTGAAAGACTCGGTTACGCAGGGTAGGAGGATACGGGCAAAGGAGATGGAGTTGAGACCTCTACGCTTATATGCAGACCTCAAATCCCAAAAGATTGCCGAGGCCCCGTGGACTGCGGTGGGTGTTCGCTTGCCTCGCTCTGAAATGGTTCCACGTGCTCCGGTACCAGAAGACCATGACACGGAACCAGCGTCAGACTCCCGAGGCATAGGTCGTAGCGGCAAGGCCCTGCAAAGATCCGACGACAACTCTGCTCTGCTCGAGCTCCCGTCACTGATCCGAACTTTCAAAATCCATGGAGATTCTTTCAGACTGATAGCGGTCAACTCGAGGGACTGGGAACTGCGAAAGGAGCATGCGTAGAAACACTCCCATGTACGAGGTACTCGCATGACGCTCCAGATTGCGGTCACTCTAGAAGGAATTCATGCCTGTTCGACACGGTGTCTGACCACATTCATATTGATCGTGGATTTGCGAGGCGGCTCACGAGGTCCATCGCTGCCATCTCTACCAGTGGCATTGATAAGATGACACCCGCCGATCCTGGACATTTATCGCCGTTCAGTCTCGCTCGGAGATCTTCCCGCAGCCTGGTGTCCGAACAGACTGCGCAGATATGTCAAATATCTCAGCCGCCTCCGAGGGAGCTCACATCTCCCGGTGATGTGTCGACTGGCTTTGTTCCGCCTCTTACGAGCAAGCACCAAAGTCGCCGAGAACCGCTTCCTCAATCTCCTCCTCTTCTGCCAAATCATGTATTGAGCCACCGATATTTCTCGTTGAATCCGTTCAAAACATCTCGAGCAGCGGCATCTAGAGGCCTGCAGCAACCTTGACTTGGAACGTATGCAGATGTACTCTCATGGTTCCAGTCGCCGTCTGTAAGGGCGTGCTGTAAGGCCTGCAACCGAGTGACAATCCGCTGCGCTTTATACTCCACAACTCTTCTCAGAATCTCTCTATTAAACCCCGTAGAGCTCTCCTGTGCAAGTATACTCAAAGACAGTTTGTAGTATTCGTAGGGTTCGTAGGGTTCGTAGGGTCAATGGAAGAAGCGGGAGGAAATGAACCCGTCCAGTCGGATCATCGGCGGGTCAAGTTTGCGGTTGGGTGGAAGAGGCTTTGGAGGGTGGAAGAGCCTGTAGGCTACAGTGGAGCTGGGAGGAGTGTTAGTATCGACAAGATACTCATGGTACTGTGAAACTCACCGTTATCATGTCAGGGTAGGCTACACCACCAAGAGCAGCCACTGTACCTGTCAGTTTTGTCATCGAAGCGTGAAGCCAGCCACAATCGCTCGCTTTGTGCACAATCGCATTACTCTCCAGAATAGTATCTTCGTCCTCCGGCAGAGATCTGCTGCGATCCGGCACTCCGCCGCGTCAATGCATCTTCCTACCTGTTCGGCAGACGGTACTTGTCTCTGTGCTTACGCATGCAAACACCGCAGCACATCCATTTTCATTTGGGATGGATCGTTTCGGAGGTATGGAGAGGCCTACTCAAAGTAGGCTTGGTTCCGGGGACGGCAAAGGTCTTGCGTAGGAATAAACTGGCTGGCGGTCTTATCCATGCTGATTGAGGAGTCAGGCGGTTTGGGCGGCGGTGGTCACATTTCAAGAGACCGCAGTGGATGGCAGTACCGCATGGACAGTGTTGCCTCATGGTACATCGTGTCGCCTACAACGACGAATGACGCAGGACAGAAATCCTCCCGGACACGAGAGTGAGAAGGACGAGACGTGGCATGGAGGACTGCACATGTCCGCGTCTGCGGGCTTTTCTCCGCCGGAAGCATCGGTTGACTTACCTCACTCGACTCTAGTAGCTCGCGATACCTACCTTCGCTTCTATTTCTCGGCACGAAGCATCGCATGACTTGCCTCATTTCAAGACATCTCTCGTCATACCTACCTCTATCGTGCGACGCACGTGCTATCGGGGCAGTACTGCCAGTATGTCATCGGATCGCTATACCTGCCTGGTTCAAGCACACTGACAGTGTCTGGTGCTGGACCTGCATTACTACGTTCTTTCTCCGCAGTGCAGTATGTTTGACGAGGGGTGCATCCGCCGTGGAATGCTCCTCACCTCTACCTCCGGATCTCTGGCATTCCCATCTCTGATGTTTTATCCTTTGTGGCTTCCTCGATGACCCCCCCCCCAATTCCTGCAGTGCCCTCCCGTTGATCGATCGAACGACACGAATATACCTACGACGATGACATTACGGCTCGGATAGCCCTCTAGCCGTCGGTCAGAGTCGGTCTGGCAAGATCGCTGGCATGGCCTTGTTAGAAGAAGTCATGTACAAAACAGTGCATGTTACGAGGGGGACAGCTCACTGAGGAGGCGGCGCAGTTTCAGAGGCGGCATCTCCGGCGAGGCACGCTGGTGGTGGCAAGAGGAGGTCGAGGCCCAAGGCATTGAGTCTTGATGTCACCATACTGTGAAGGAAGGTAGGAAAATACAAGCAATGGTCAAATCTTACTCGATCGATGGCGAAGAGGTGGAATGACGCCGCTGGTGGTGGTCTACAGCAGTCACAGCGTGGGCGCGGACGAGCAAAGAATGGCGATGAAAGACTTCCCACCCACACTCGGCTGGGGGTCATTCAAGGCGCTGTGACAAACAGAGCAGAACAAAGGTGGTGGGCGACGCAGGAAGAGAAAGCGGCGGAATGGGTGATGGCAATTTTCCGGGAATCCTCTTCCCATGCTTCATTCCATGTCCTCGCCCGACTAACAGAGGGGAGGAACAGACAGGTAGATCCTTAGCATCATCATCATATTCATGAGGAGCTGTTACATAAGCCAGAGGCAAAATACATGACAATCAGTTCATCCGTTAGTCATTCATCCATAGCAGCAAGGTCGCTTGGTTTATCCCCGTGTTTATTGTCCCACTGGTAATCCAAACGGTTTGACCGCCTCTAAAAAGAACCAATAAAAAGGAGATATCCCGAAAAAGAGACGACCACGTCCGACCGTACGTGCCATTTTTCATTAGAAGTAACCGGCTTGTGTGGGTATATCATGGGTAGGGATGGTGTTGTAGTAGTGCAGTAGAAGGCGCGTCGCACGCATGGCACGCTGGACCGTTAGGCGCTGGACGTTCTGGTCGATGGCCCTGGGCGGTCAGCGGAAGAAGTGGGCGGGCACTCCTCTTGGGCAGTCAAGACCGAGCTTTGGCCTGCTTCGGTCGGAAGCTGGTGGCCTGCGGCCGGCTCTTCCTGGTGGCGTAGATGCAGTGTTCAATGCAGCCTCCTTTTAAGTTCCGGGCAGTTGTCGGCCGAGATGATGGCGACCAGCTCTTTCAAGAGATATCGCTCCCGGCGACAAGGAGATCGGTACACTGGGAATCGGGGTTGTTTGACGAGACGACTGGAATATGGGTTCTTCGAGCAAAGGTCTCTCGCATGTAGAAGTTGGCGTGGCCCATCCCGATCTGTCTCTGCACGAGGCCGTCAGCTTGACAGAGTACTCGTTGGTCATTTCGGCACGAATGGCAGCTTGGTCTTGGAGCGGTTGTGAGACATGAAAGGCCGAAGGGACGGAATCGACAGCTTCTGGTGCAGGGAAGGGAGAGAAATCTTGTGGTTGAGCAGACCACGTCGGCTGGTGGACTGGATGGAACGTCCCGAACTCCGGGAGGTCTTCTCGCTTTGTTTGTCACTGTTGTTATCCTGTACCTGCGGCGGCGGGCAGATGTACGGGAAGGTGGTGTTCCAGTATTGATGCCATTGGCCCATGTCGCTCAGCTGGGCGTCGGGCAGGTTTGTCATGGCCGGAGTCAGGCTCTGCGCGAAATGGCCCAGCCCATGCTGCGCCTGCAGGGCGTTCAGCCCAAGGTAGAATGTGTCCCTCAGCTCAGCCTCGAAAGGGAAGCCCGGGTGCGGGACCTCCAGCTTGGTTTGGAACGGAGGTGTGAGGAGCACCACCACGACCAGCGCCACGGCCAGGACTGGCGAGCGGACAGTGTGCAGTTGCTGCAAGGCAGCCATCTGCAGGTGGTCCAGCTCTCCCGTGACGGCAAGGGTCTTGACCGTCTGGGGCCACGCATGGTCCTGGCTCAGGGCGAGCACCACGGTGAATCGGGTATCGAGAGAGGGTTGTCCGATCTGCTCCTCGAGGGTGGTCATCCGGCGATGGAGACCAGACACGCCCAGGATGCTGCGGGGCAGCGGATCTCGGCACCTCGGCAGCTTCTTGTAATCGAGGGCATTTCGGAGGCAGTGTTGCAGGGCAAGAACTTTCTCCTTGGGCGTGGGCAGGCCAATCAGGGTCATGGTTTCGGCAATCTTCCAGGAGCTGTTGAAGGTGCTGGTGGTGGCGGTGATTCGCGCGGAGGGAAGGAGGGTAAAGATGAGCCGATCGAGGTTTTTAGGCACTCTTGGAAGTGGAGTGGTGCTCTGGTAGGATGCTCGGTTGATCCATGTGAGCCAGGGCACGATCTCGTTGTCTGCGCACAGGATGGCTCGGACGTGGTCAGGGGTCCATCTGATGTAGAAGGCATCGAAGGGGTCGACCAGGCTGAGGATCAAGATCGCCAGCTTCCTCACAAAATCTTCATTGACGTCAACAGGCGGGATGGTCCAGGACTCTGGGCGCGGGCCTGTGCGCCGCGCAGGGGACTCGGGGGACAGAAGTGGTACGGGAATGGTGACTGAGGCCATCTGGACAAGCGAGGCAAGGGAAGATGGTGAGACAAAGGACTGAGAAACAATGTCCAAACCAGGAGGGGTCTAGCCATAATTCATATACCAACTGCGATCCTGGAAAACCGAGAGGCGAGAGGAGCAGGGGAGAAGGAGGGAAAAACCCAGTTGCGGTCAAACACCCGCACATGTGGTCGGGCAATGAGGATGGATGTGTCAGAAAAGCAGTCCAGGTACCAACAGTCAAATCAGACGGCGCAAATGGCACTTCGGAGACAGCTGAGGCAAATCGGACACCCAGTTTTGTGCTGGCCGCGTATTTTTGACAGCTTGGAAGTCGAGGTTGACCATTTCCTGTTGGCCCTCAACACAGAGATGACGGTGATGTGCAAGGGGCGAAGCATAATCCAAAGCCAAATAGGCCAATCCGCTTGTCTACCAACCGGAGTCTCTGCCTGAGTCGTACAGAGCGTGGCAAGGCCTCCATTTGTTTCGCCTGTCACACCTGTCAATGCTGGGAATAAGGAGGGAGAAGATGGTGAGTTGAGCAAACAGAACTTCGGATCCTGCAACCCGAACTCCATGCCCCGCCTTGTCTGCATCGCCAAGAAGAGATTCTATTGCACCAACCACCGATGTGCATCTTACCGGCATATTTAGTGTCAAGAACCCTTTCCACCTGGCTCCTCCAGATACAGCGTAATTGGTGGATAGATATACAACCCTGTCCAGCCGTAACGAGTTGACCGAGTCGACAAGTGGCCAGTTTAGGCGGGCGCGCTGATCTGCACCATATTGGGCCGACGGTCCGAGTTGCGCAAGGGATCGGGGACTTGCAATTAGATTCGCACTATCTCCCACTGAAATGCATCTGATTCGCTTTAGATGGATTAGGTTCAGCCCATCCAGGGCGGATGAGAGGAATGTCGTGGTGTAAAAGGCTTCCTCATCGCCTACCCGGACTTCAGAAACCTGCGGGTTGGATATGAAGGAGTAGTGATTGTCGAAATCGATGTGTGTCCAACCCCCTGCTCGGCACCCCGGAGTCATGCGGCCCCTGGTCACAATAACGATGGAACAAGGCAAACATAATGGACAATAAATACCCAGGTCTTAAAAACAACTTCCTCTCAGCTCACTCGCAGTCTCTTGAATGAGGTTCCTGCTCAACGCGGGGTACGATGTCCGTGGCCAGCTTACCAGTCCGTGATAACCCCGCCAACCCCGCCAGCCCCTTACCGTTTTGTACCCCTTGCAACTGCATCTAGCCTCGTTATGGAATGTCCAAATCAGCTAGTCCCGAAGAGGATGTTTAGGCTGAGGTCTAAGCCAATCAGATGAACCTCGGTCTCATTCTGTCCAATATTAGTGGAGCTTGGCGCGTTTGAACGGTATGTTGGGCTTGCGCTGAAGACTCGTATGGAGGTGCACAGAGCCGCTATCTGGTTTGTTCGTCTCGATATCGCTACTAGACCTGCAGGAGACTGGCTACGATCGGTCTTGGATTACCACCACACCATAACGCGCTCTTCGCACGAGCCAGAGCCACATTCTCCTCCGTCTGCTGCTAGTGCAACCGGCCGTGAGCGAAGTCTCAAACCACGTTTGACCACGAGACGAGCATGAATCTGCACATGCGCTCGAGCTCTTTGCTGCTATCAAGGAGTCACCCCACAGCCTTTTCTCTCTCTTCCTCGCTTTAAACATGGCATTTTGCGCCTTTGTAGATACCCATCTGCAACACCCACTAAGCTGTCACCCTCCGAACAAGACTCGCCCTGTATGGACGTGAGTAGTTTCTCACCCATCTCCTTTGACGCACCTGTCGCAGGAGATGAATACCTCGATTCCTTTGATTGCTTCGCAGCGCAAGACGAACAGCCCCATCCGACTTTTTATGCGACCCCCCTGTCAATTCGAGAATGGCCTGGTTCATCGCCAGCCTCGAAAGAGCCGCTCATCGACAAAGTGGTCATGAGAATCCCCCCCAGCCTGCAAAACGGCCTCAACCTCCACCATGGCGACATGAGCGGTCCGATCCCTTTCACAAATCCTCCCATGATTGACCAAGTCATCATGCATATACCCCCCCAACAGCAACAAGACCTCCTCCGTCCCCAAAGCGAGCAACCAGTTGAGTACATCTTCAACAATAGTTTCGTATCCGGACCGGAGTGGCACAGCCACGTTAGCCTCAATCACGCGGTGGCCGGTCACGACCAAAGGTTCACGTCTGGTGAGCCCCAGCCGGAGACCCGGCCAGCTGGTCAGAAGAGAAGGTCATATTGTCCCTCATGTGGAATGTCTTTTGGGAGGCGCGAGGATATGTTGCGTCATCTCCGAGCCCGTAGGTGGCTCCCTCCCGGTTTCCAGCATCTGATGTCGCTGACAGGCTGCCAGACTCGAAGGACTCCAAGTTTTCCTGCGGGTTTTGCCCCAAGACTTTTAGCCGCAGGTAGGACACAGACGGAACCTGAATCCTTTGAAGGGACCAAGTCGCTGACCGGTTCGCAGGGAAATCTGGAGGGAGCATCAAGAATGGTGCAAGAATCGGTCACGAGCGTCGATGCCGAAACGAGGGAAAATGGCGAGGTGCGTCGCTTGCGCGACTCGGGACGTTGACTGTAGCCTGGGCACACCGTGTTTCAGTTGTGCGACAGAGGGCGAAGAATGTACTCGGCGTGAGTCCCCTGTTAGCGGTATTGGATTATGAACATCAAACACCAGCCGCACTTCTCACGTTGACGCAGGCGGTTGCATTGACTTCGCTGACATTCTGCTCCAAGGTTTCGGCATTCGTACGAACGAGAATGCTTCTGCTTCTGCGCGATCCAGGTCCACCTCACCACAGGAAATGTTTCCTAGTCCCGAACAACCAAGCTTTCCGATGAGGGTACTATGGTCACCGCCGGCCGACCCCTCCCGTGGACAACCGCAGTCAAGAATCCATAGCATTCTCTTTCAGAACTATTTGCGTCGTTTTGAGGGCCCATTGAAATGGTGGATTGCTGGGCTGAGTTCTGTGCCCACCGATGGCCTGGACGCGGAAGTTCAAGAAGACAAGTCGTCGCCTTCTCTGATTGACATGGCCCAGCAGCTCGACGCCGATTTGATGTCCTGGCATCAAGAGAGTGCCTGGAGCGTTTTGAAAACGGCAATTGCGGCGTTCGGGAGCCAGGGGATTGATCCAAGGTCCGACAGGTGGGAGCCGAGATACGGATTCGATAATGGCTGTCGGCCAGAGTTCTTGGCCAGAGCCAAAGCAGCTATCGATAACAGCCCCGACATTCTTTCCTTTCAGGTCATCCTGGCGAACTTTATACTTGGGATGATCCATCGTACGTCTTCAGGACACGATGAGAGTTCCGCCAACGAGGCGGCGTCGGGAATAGCATTTCCACGTCAAGATAGCCGGCAAGTTGGCAACAGATTCATTCGGCGGGGTATCTCCGATCTCTACCAGCTGATCCGACAATGCAGAGATAGCGCAGCTGCTGGGTTTACCAGCACCAACGCAGGCCAGCAATACCTGAGATCATTCTTCAGTCTCGGTCTGGTGCTGGACACGATCTCAGCCGCAGTTGACGGTCGTCCAGTCCTCATCCACGACGAAGACTGTGCGATCGTTCTGGGTGAGAAGTCTGCGGAAGCAAACGTTGAACAGAATTCTGGGCTATGGCAGCTCTCCAACATGCAAATGAAGCAGGTCAAAGTGATCAAAACACCAGAAGGGAGACAGATGATAGATTGCCATTCCCGGTTGGGTGCTGAAGGCGCTCCAATCACAACATTGCTCTTCCGCAAAGTTACGCAGCTTCAAGCTCTGCTCTTCCGACGACGACCAGAATCCGAGCTTGAGACATGCATCCTCGAGGCTGTGGACGTGTACAACCACGGGAACAAGCGATACGGGGGGCTTTCCTCCGATCCGCTCAGCATCTGCGATTCCTCGTGCACAATAAACCTGGGGATTCGATGGAACCTGGCCTGTCTCCTTCTGGCTGACGTGACAGAACGGATTGAGCTTGTGATGAAGCCATTGACATTGTCCGAAAAGCTCCGCGCGACTCTCTGGAACATGAGAATGAAAGCGGTCTGCATCATCTCGGGGCTCGCAAGACTCTCGACATCCGAATCCGAAGGGGAGCCATCAACAATGCTTATCGGCGAGAAGATCGCCAGCGCCTTTCTGGATGACCCCTGGACCCAGGTCCTCGTCCGCGCTATGCTGCAAGCCTCGAAGGTTTCCGAGGTTTGGCGGAAAGACGGCGATACTATCAGAATCCCGCAAACGACAGATGCCCTCTCGCCAAGCGAGCTCAGTTGTCTGGATTGCATAAAGCGGCTCGGGTCATAGCGGCTGGGCGAATGATAGCATGGCAAGCATGGCACGCATGGCTTGCGACATACATCTGGATCCTTGCCAGCCATGCATGAACCCGTCCCGACCCAGAGTCTATGCGCTACCGACGCGTCCTTTATGCAACTCAAGCTTTCTCTTTCGCAGATGCTTTCCACGACATATCGGCGCACAGCAAGCACGCCTATCGGCTGGAAGAAAACTGCTGGCCGCGATGACCGTTGTATTTGTACTCTTGATGGCTGCGCCGGCGTATGGCTGCACCTCCGCACCCGATTTTTGGCCTTCAGTTATACCATGTATTAAACAAAAGGAGGTATTGTGCTGCCCTGGAGTAAATAGGACCGATTTGCAAACGGCAGGATGGGCGGTGTTTCCTTTGTGTATTCGATCTCGGTATTCGACTGGCGGCCGTGGCAGGTGGAGGATCGGGAAGCAGACGTCCATGAGTTTCGCTGGTTTGGTCGTCTCGCCTCGCCCGTTTCTTAATGCTGTATATAACATTGCAGAATTTGTGATCCTGTCATCGACCTTGCACCTCATGTCACTGTTCCTTGTAGTTAGCGTCGGCATGGGCAAAAGACTCATAATGAATCGTTACCACTTTCACTTGTGACCACGTTGTGGGAGCCAGGTATCAGCAGCAGCCCGCTCGGTCTAGCTGCTGCTCCGATCACTCTAGGTTCATCGGTGGGATTGGGGCGCCAGTGGTAGGCGCGTCGAAAGACATCCTTCACGGTGCTACCACAAGAATTATCCGTGACCGCTTGGGTATTGCGACTGCCAGGGTCGACACTGGAAATTTGTAGAAGATGCCATGACAGTCATGATTATGCAGAAACCAATTAGGCAAATCAACTTGTGTGAAGGCTTGAGGAATATCCCAAGATACCACGCCGTCGGCTTGCGAGACACGAAAAGCGCTTGATGATCATCAAAGTGTGCTTCCGCTCCCGGACGGAAGGTAAGCCGATAATGCCAAGTCTCACTAGTCCCGGACTGCGTTCTCAATGTCGACGACTCGATATATTCTTCACGGCCCATCCCTGTTGCACGCGCAGTGGCACAACATTCGTGGAATGCTTCCGATCAGTCTGAATGAGCATTACTTGAACGTATACCCCATGGCCGGCATGTGTCCTTTTGTTCTTCTGGTGATTTCTTCGCGACGTCATCTTCGTGCACAATGAGAGCCCATTCCCCCAGATTGACCGACATTACTTTGAACCAGGTCTTTGACGTGATACGCACATAAATGGACACATCTAGAAACATCTTGATCAGGTGTAATTGGGTGCAATCCTGTTTCCGCCACTCCTTGAGCCCTCAAAACGCGATGTGATTGTATTCGAGCTGACAGCAACAGAGAGCGCTCCATGAGCGCAGCCATCATCAGCCTTCAAATGTGATGGTATCTTCTGAAGGAAATCCTCTGTCCTGGATGCGGGAACCTATCTCTGGGTAGGCAACGACATTGAGTAAACACGACGAATGACTCCCGGCGACAGCCATACCTCATCTCGGTCGATCCCCATACCTCGTCTCGGTCGATCCCCGACCAAACCCGCGTCGTGTCGCCTCCAATCGTACCTCTGAGCAAGCTGGCAAGGTAACGGCGACTGAGGCGGGCGATGCCACCGCATCCCGAGGCAAGTTAAGAGATGGGGATACACAAGCACCACGGCTGACCTTCCGGGTGCAGGGTTCAGACTAGAATGCTCTGCATGTGCCGTCCGTGTCCTCGTGCGAGGCTCTTTCACTATTTGAAAGTGTGAAGGAGTGCAGTTATTACGTCTTTTCAAGGACCGCATCGTCTTTGGGTGTGACTGGCGATATCTCAAGACGGGAGACTGTCATGGGACACGTCCATATCTTCGGAACAAGATTGGAATTGCCAGACGAGACCGCCCCGGAAGCTTCTTTGCCTTGCGTGCGATAGAATGCACGAGAGGAAACGACACGTTCATTTCCGTCTTGGTCTCAGGTTCTGCCCTACTCATCATTCGAGGCTTTTCGTGGGCGTTATACCGTGTCTCCGTCTCCACGGGGACCAGAGTTGCAGCACAATTATGACGGGTATTGCACTCAAGCCCTTGATATCAATGGATATTTCTTGGATGGCTTTGGGAATCCTGGGCTGTATCATCACGACTCCTCAGACCTGGGCGCGGAGTTCATCAGCTAGCTCTATTGCATGAGCTTGACTTTGCTCGGATGGAACAGGTAGCCAAAACACTGCAATCGAACGAGTTGAATGTTCTTCACCGTGCTTGATACTGCCGGTTTGCTATGTCTGAATCCTCATGCCGAATGGGACCAAGTGCCACACTCTGTCGTTCCACGGTGTCCGCTCATCCTCTATGTCCAATCAATCAATGTTGTCAAACCCGAGACCAGAACAAAGCTTTACATTTTCCATCCCGTCCGTTGCCTCTATACGACGTTACCTGTCCACAGACACGATACCGTTGTCCCTTGCAGAGCATTGCTAGCAGCAACGCCGACCTTGACGCACGGCACTTTCATCAAGGCTTCTGGCGAAATCTGCACTCTGGACCTTTGGGAAAGAGTCATATTTTCACTTGATCCCCTTTCTGTATAGCACAGGCCGCAATCGTCTGTGGTTCAGCGTGGCTCATTGCTGCTAACGATTGTGATCCAATCCACCCATGCGGAGTTCAACGATGCGACGGCGTCCGAGGATCCAAATATACACGAACAAGCACCATCAAATATCAGGGCCGGTTTATACGGCAGGCAAACAAGGCATTGTCGGAGGGAAGAAGGTAGGCTTTTGGCCGGGTTTGAGAATCTGGATGCGTTTCAGACTGTCGAATGACATCGAAAATCTGCAGCTCCTCGCAATTCTAGATCCGAGTGACTTTCTACGATATCACGCAGCGATGAGCGAGGAATCGTGCTCACGAGCGCGACTTCGGGGCTTCACACTGGAGTTGGACTTGCTAAACAGCTAAGGCAACGCCCTGCACGCTTGGAGTGGACGACTCTCTGGTGCAACGCGCCATCGTCGTGCAGGGACTCTACCGAAGATCGAACTTGATACGGAGGCAGTCCGAGATCAGCACTGCAAATGGTACAAACCGCCCGACAGAACTATCCCGAACGAGACGTGGCTCTGCTCGAGTGATGCTACGTAGTGGCCGCGAATGCATACCCCAGTCGACTTGTCATCTGAACACTTGATGGTGCGAAATGAGCTGGGTTGGGGGTGATGGAATGCCTCTGGAAAGCACTAAAGGCGCCATCAGTACATCTCGAGGGAGAGCCGCATGCCGAAGCAGGATGTCCCTTTCACCGCACCGTGATCAATGCCGAGCGCCCTCTTGTTTCCGGAGCTGGTATTGCATTATGAAAAGGTGACAATGCCGTCCTTTGGGAAACGCTGAAGAGTCCCAGCGATTGTCTCTACGACAACGTAGCTTGGTTCCTGACTCTACATGTCCAATTCGTCAGATGATCTGGCGGCCGATGCGAGGCTCTAAGCGACGCGTCAAAGTTGAGCTTCACCGGACGATCTCCTCGCCACTCCTAGCTAATATCGCAGACATCTTGATTTCTCCCGAAACAACCTCTGCGTCACTTCAGTTCTTCCATCAGCAGTGCCGGCGAGGAAGGTCTCCAAGAGATGGCGAACGTGCGCTCGAGACATCCATCTTCTTTCCCCCATGTTCAGCAGCCCGCTATTACGAAGAGAGCCAGACGAGAAGCTGGCTACTTCGAGTCGGTTGTCCAGACGCTGAAGGTGGAGGAGAAGAGTCTCAACTTTGTCAGGAAGCTTGGAAAGGTCCCGCTTGGCTTCAAAGTCGCCGGGAGCTCACCATTGACCGGGACTGGAGAACGAGTCTCGAAACCAGGTCTCAACAGCCTCCGCTGCCTCTCAACTTCCCCGACAGCCGTTGGTTGACTCCAGGAAATTTTCGGGGCAACCCGAGTACGAGGCCGACCGCGTTGCCGAGAGCTTTCATCGCGACAACGAGTAAGACTGCTCTTCTACCTTTTACAGCGTTACGCCAGCCCAGAATCCCCGAGCTTGGAGCACAGCAAGGTCAGAATTGGTCGTCCTGAATGCGCTGCTCATCTTTGACAGACCTTGTGTCGAAAGGGGGATGACAACACTACAGACGATCGGGGGTTTGATCGAACCGCCAGCCGAACATGTTCTTTCGGATCATACTGATATCACCCCGTTTCCGGGTTCAGTGATCGAAAGAAAGCCATACAGTAATGACAAGACGATGGTCGCGATCGGGAAGGCGTGACACATGTGGTTGAGCACGTCCATCCAGCCTCATCCAAGAAGAGATACGGGAACTGTCCCAACCATCGATCACAAGATGTCTGTACTCTGGCGGGAAGAAGTTCAACAGGCCGAAGACTGGTGGTAGAGCAGCCGGCATGGGACCAGCCAATGTCAATACCATGTCAAATGAATAGCGACAAGTCGGACGGGATTCGAGTGGGATAGAGAATATCTTGGACAAGTCTCCAGCTGAGACAGAATCGGAGAAAGACGAACCCGGCAGGGACAGGCATGTACTGTATGCCAGATTGGTCATCGATGTCCTTCTTTTCGCGAAACAGTCTTCTCTTACAAATATCTTAAATCGTGATTTCAAGGAAGTGGTGCCCGGTCCAGCGCTGCGGCGAGTTCCTTGGAGGACTGAAACCCCAAAGTCCAACAGTTCTCAATGATATGGCCTAGCCAGACAGATTCGGTGGACGGGAGGTCGTCTCGTCGTGGCCCTGAATACAAACTGTCGGATCCTTTCCGTGTCAGGTCGAATTTGCACTCACGTCCGGTAATCACTTGGTACATTACCGCGCCATATTGCCCAATGTCATTCAAGATTGAATAACCAAGCTCGTCAGTCCCAGATAGGTCCCATTCGAGCGGCATCAAGGTTGATTCTCCAAAGTCGCAAAACTTCACATCTAGAGTGTGGTTGAGGAGGAGATTGTCCAATCGAATATCCGCAATGATAATCCGGTGTTCGTGGATATAGGCCATTGTGTGTGCTAGTTGGGCAAACCAGGACAACAGAATCCTGCGCGGTAGTTGTGGTTCCTGTTCCTTCAGAAAATGACGAAGATCACCGCTCATCCGCTCCATTCGGATCGAAGGGTCGGATGTCTCGAGATCATAGCAGCGGACAATACCATCGTGGCTACCTAATCTTCGATAGATTGCCTTCTCAACTCCAATCGCTTCAATAACCGGAATTCGGTCGTCGTACTCGCCCTCCTTTGGCGTCAAGGAACCCAGCTCCACGGGTACTCCATCAATCTTGATGTGTCTCGAAATGTAAGGCACCTTCAATGCGTAGTGTCCCTGCTCAATGACGATCCCTGTTGCGCCTTGTCCAATGACCTTCTCGGTTACTTTTGTGCCATCGACATGTACGAAGACCGATTCGGTGAACGATGGGTAGGAGTGGTTCCATGGATATTGAAGCTGGGAGCACTGAGGTGACGAGGGGGAAGTTGACGTATGGGAGCTTCTGTGCGGAGGTGTCAGTATTCATATCGAGAAGAAGGCCCCGACTTACGCGACGGCCATGAAATAATACAACTTTTGGAATGATTCGGGTGGCAAGATGAGGGTAATAGCTCTCAGGGTCGGGAGTGAGGATTGCACCCTTTCACAAGATGTAACGCGCACGCGCAGTCACGTGGTACGCTGTGCATGCCTGCAGCGTGATCAGTTGTCCTGGCAGAGCGCTCTCAGTGCCTACTTGTACAGGTAGTGTTGATAAATTCAATTGAGAGGGATGTCGCGCCTCGGGTCGACGTTGTCAACACAAGATCAATGACGCGCTGCCTCCTGCCATCAACTTGAATGATTCTTGGCCTCTGCCTCGTTATTAGAGCCCGGTTCCGTTTCCGTTTCGGGATAGTGTATCACGCCATTTTATTGAGATACTGACGAGGCGGCTGCTGTATTTAAAGCGGCGCGATGCGGCCGTCCAGCTTCTCGGTAAAGGTTCCTTCTTCGACGCCGGGGAGCTTCCTAACCAGGACTAGCGTAGTATTAGTGTTCCCACGCGAAACAAGGTCCAGTCCCTCACGTGAGATAACGCCGCTCACTGTCATTATCTCACGTAAAGACTCAGACCAGCTACATCTATCCACTCAGGGCTATCGCGCGCGGTCCGTCTACCTAGTCCTTGTTTTAGTTTGTGCTATTGTTACTAGCCTTGACATCGAACTCCTTTTCCGACAGCCTTTCCGTATCTCCACCTCATCCTGCGATCTTCTCCATACCTCCACCTGCTGCGATCCGCTCTGTCCCTACACCGTCACCCCGCCTGTGACCTGAGCCGTCGAAATCCGGTCTCTCGTCCATCTACTGCCAGACTAGATGTTTGATTTCCAATACTTGGCTTCCCACGGAATATTCCACTCGATGGGTGAAGCTGGTCGGGAAGAAGATGAGAGTATCAGAAGCCCTTGACGATGAAAACAACGTCCTCCATATGTTTCAATACCCAGAGGAACGCATCCAGTTGATAGTCATGCTTCTTGAGAAAGAGAATGAAATTCTTCATATTGTTGCGCAATGTCTCAACGTCAACGTGAATGCTTGCAAGCTTTCAGGGGTCGCCGATTGGAACCACGACAGTTTCAATCTATGTGTTCCTATTCATGTCGATTGGAAAGGGCTTAAACGAGTTCTATTCCGTGTCCCACTCCCGTATAAATTGGTGAGGACTTGTTCCCAGGCAACATGGACGAGAAAGTCAGATGTGAGGCGACAACCTATATTTACATTCACCAACACTGTCCGGATGTCCCCATCCCCATGCTCTTGGGCTTCGGCGCCTCTACCGAAATCTACGTAAGCCTGCTTGTCTGGATGAGCCTTAGTGATGCAGGCTAAATACAAGAAGTTCACACCTCTTGAGAATGCTTCATTCTTATACCGGCTCTGTCGATCGTTTGCCAACCGACTGTGCACCTTTGCGAGATTCCCATTAGCGTCGTCTTTTGCCCGGGATTGTCGAACATTATCTCTATGTGTGGGTTACCTTGTACTGGAGTACATTGAGCGTGGGCAAATGCTCTCTGAAACATTCGATTCTCAAATATACGATCCATCACGGCGGCGGAACCTATTCAAGGATCTGTCCGGTATCATAGTGTCGTTAGCAAAGATTCCCCAGCCTCGAATTGGCTCCTTTACCATTGAAGATCAGGGATACATATCACTCTCCAATCGCCCTTTAACTTTCCAACTCCAAGCACTCGAAAATGAAGGCATTCCAACAGGTATTAACCCTTTACGAACCAACGAATACACCGAGAGTTACGTGCTGGATCTCCTAGCGTACCATGACAGCCGCCTTCTGCATCAGCCAAACTCCATGAACGATGAGAAGGACGGGAGGCGACAGATGTCCGCCGTAGGTCTAATGAGGTCCACCATGCCCCAGTTCATCAACCCCAAGACCACACGAGGCCCGTTTTTCCTCGGTCTCACGGATCTGCACCAGAGTAACATCTTCGGCAACGAGCAGTGGCAAGTCGAGAGTCTGATAAACTTGGAATGGGCGTGTTCACACCATTCCGAGATGCTGAGACCGCCTTACTGGTTGACCGGGTAGAAGGTCGACTGTTTGTATGGCAAGACCCCGCTTGACAGATTCTGCAACACACGCGAAGAATTCATGGCCGAGTTTCGACAACAGGAGATGTTTCTAACGTCGCCATCGGAGACCACACGAAGTGCCATGGTGGAGGAGAACTGGAACAATGGGTCCTTCTGGTTCTTCCACGCGCTCGAAACGACGAAGGGGTTCTACAATATGTCCAAGCAGAATGTCATGCCTCGGTTCTCGGGTGATGACAGTTCTGAGTTCCCTGATATTTCGCTGTACTGGAGCAGTGACGTGGACAAGATGATCCGTTCGAAGCTCGATGAGAGAGAGCGGTATCTTCAACGGCTGTCCTTGGCGGCGGTATCTACAGACTCGGATTCAGATGGGTAGCTGCAGTTCAAGCGGGCTGACGGAGGTTTTCTGTGATTGCCTTGTCCTGAGCGGCTCTCGGAAGGGGAAGACAGGTGGATCTTCCTGCCCCCATGAGTTTGAGACCAGTGTTGGTTTGTTCACGCTTGTCTCTCCCTCGCCATTGTCCTTATCCTTGCCTTTCTCGGTATGTAGGGGCTTTCTTGTCAGACTGCGGTTGGCTGACTGGAAGTACGTATGTTGCATGTTGCATGTCGCATTCTACGTGTTATATCTCGTGACCTCTTCCCTACTCATGGCAGCGGTATTCTCTAGGAAAGAAGCTAACCATAGGGACATATATCTCTCGATGATGTGGAGTTACCGATCCTCCATAGAAACCGTGCAGAAGCGAACTCACGCGGAGAGGAAATCGGTATCTGATGATGATGACCGCATCAAGACTCTCGATGGGTGCTACGCTACGAATATATATGTTGCATGTATATCTGTATACGCGTACAACCATCTCTATGTCACGGCCCAATGCTCTCGTTCGGTCAAAGACGGTGGTCAAGTCGTGCGGTTCTCAGTAGCTGGCCAGCTGGTCAAATACAATCAAATCAAGTCATGTTGTCGACGTTCATGCGAATGTATTGACAATGGCTGACGGCAATGTGTACACATATAAGCCATAAAATCCTCAAAGAGCCAGCAAATTCAATAAATGCCCATGGATACAGAGCTATATCTGGCAATGGTTGCTTGAACCTTGCTTGGTGCCTGCCTCAGTGCCTCCATGTTTGCTGCAAGGGATTCCAAAGGAAACAACCCGTACCAAGGAGACTCGGCGGACATGCAAAGCCACATTAGGATGGTAGAGTCGTGGCTTCGATGAGGAAAAGAGGCCTTGCTCGTGTTGGGTCTTGGGCCCTTGTGCCCAGTTCAACGGGACTACAACAACTTGAGGACTATGTACCTACGCATTATGCTGATTCTGTACGAGGTCGAGGATCCGGATGTCCTTGTATGCTTGGATGTGAGGAATTGTTCTTTGCTCCTTTGTTCCGTGGCTCCTTTGGACTTCGCCTTCGGTCTGACCACTGACAAACCGGCCAACCACGCTCCAACACGCTTTTCTGATTGTCTTCCGGCCACCTCGATCTGATTGTTCCACCTATCTACCTGCTTGTATCTGCTGTTGAAATAGACTCATGTCGAGTACGCGTGTCCAAGTTCAGGAGACTTTTCAAGTCCCTACATACACCAATCCAAGCTACCCAGTAAAATCAAAATCTTGAACACGTCGCTCGCACACCATCACTTCTACGGCCTTGCCTTGCCGACATTATGTACTCAGCTGTGAGATTTGGTCGCATTACACAAATTGGCTGATACTTGCCCTCACATCATATCCAGCCCAACCACTGCCGCCGAACTCGACAGATGAGAGACCGCCCTCCTCAAGAGCTGGAATACCTGAGTGCCGGCAAATCAAACATCGTGTACGGAATCGACGAAAACAAAGCCATTAAACAAGACACCACTACGACGACGGCGAAGATGTCATTGAGCGCCGCATATATAAGCGGTTGGGCTCACATCCCCGCATTGCCGAATATTTCGATATGATAGCCGACGCCCTATTGTTCTGGAACGAGGAGAGGCCCAGCGAACAGTCCACCAGCGGATGATGCGCGAGGGAGTCCCGGCGTCGTTATGCTGCAAAATCCACTAGATGGGCCAGATCGCCGAGGGATTGCAGCACCTGCACAGCAAGGATGTTGCCAGAACGTGATCGTGGTCAATGAGGACACTTCAGACCAGGGTAGATGCAAGTTGATCGACTTTGAAGGGTGCGGGGTGGACAGTAATGCCGCAAACTCGTGCTACGAGTGGTTCAGCTGTCGACCTGCGACGCCGCGGATCAGCGAGCAGACCGACATCTTCGCGTATGGGTGCTTGGTCTACGAACTTGTCACGGGTACGCCACCTTACGGGATAAATGCAAGGACGCGCGACACAGGGACCACGACGTCGAACAGCTCTACCTGGCCAATCGCTTCCCGGACCTGGCGAATCTGCCACACGCTTGTTGGCACGGTCACTTCAATACAATGGCGGATGTGATTCAGACGCTCAAAGAACTGGGTAATGAACATACTGAGTGAATGGCTCAAGTTCTCAGTCGAAGTTAGCATTGAATTCCATGCATCGATGGACTTGTCCCAAATACTCGCTCCCTTCTCGACCCTTCTTCTTCTGCCTGCTTACTTGCTGCTCAAACATGACTGCAGGATAAGCGCCGCTGCCTCTTCCAATGTCTCCTTAGCTGAATCCTGCCGAGTTTGTATGATTCTGCCTTCTATGAGACTCGGATTGACGTCTTCGACCCGCCCTATTGCCTGTTTTCTCGCTCAGCAGAGCGCCGGAGCTGGAGCCTTTATAGGTCGCCTCGAACCACCCCTTACTCCTCCTAGGATGCCTGTCAGACTGCCACCGGCTCTGTTGCCTCAGGTTGTCAATAGCCACCGTGTCCGAGCTCCTGGAGACCAAGACTGTTTGATGTCTAACCACTGGCGCACCCTCCATCAGAGAGAAGCGAGGAGAGGCCCGCATATTCTTGAGCTAAAGCGGCAGCCTACATTGATACTCCTAATGCTTTCCGGTGTGCTAGTCGTCCCCCGACCTCGTGCGCAGGTCGGAGTGTGCAGTGTAGTTCCAAGCCTGGTAATTTCGTCAGCAAAGCTGCTTCTGATTTTCTCATCAGCCCAGAAAGAGAGCGTTGTGTGATGCACCATTGTTGTCCATCTCGTCTTCCCGGTTCGCTGTGACGGTGCAGTGGAGATAATAGCCAGGACTGACTGTTGCAACCAGTCCGAGCAGCAACATGAGGATCTTCATGGGAGCGAAGTGTGCAGTCATCGAGGGCGAGGGGTATGGTCATACTTGTCACGGGCATTGAAGTCCACTCCGTATGAAATGAGCCGGCGGACGAGGTCTTTGTCACTGAAAGCATGTATTTAGGTCGTTAGAATACATCTTTTGCCGGCAAACACCCATCACCGGGCTGTAGGTACTTCCAAACATCTGAGCATTTCATTGATTGTGATAGGTAGCCTTGACGTGGAGATCATCCGCCCCGGGAAGTCGGGTGATGTCGTCCGGGCGAGATCTCACCGTGCTAGAGAAGCTGTAGATGGTAGATTTGGCGCCATCTATAGGGCCCTCTGCGGGACGACTCAAAATCTGTGCCATCGAGCATAGTGTCCATCAAGCAACGTACCAGTGGTGAGGACAGCAGCAGCCACTGCTAGAAGTCCGTCGAGCCGCGTTGCCAAAGAGTGACGTCGGACAGAGAGCCTCCAGGCTCTAGAATGAGGGTTAGATCTGCGTTTGTCGCTGCGGTGCAAGGTTGGGGGCCAAATCCATGCCTTGGCAGGTGACAGCCCGAAATGGAATAGCGGGAATCTTAAAATCACCGCGACATTCTCTCTCTGCAAGCCAAGACCATTTTACAGACCCGTGTATAGCAGGCAATTCTACATGCCACCACAATCCAATCGTCTCTCACACCCTCCTCAAATGTCTCCAGCCCCGATGTCTAGGTTTTCCTCTGTGGTCTTGACACCCATCGCTTGCTCATCCAGCTTGGATTTTGCGTGCTTCCACATCGCTGATGCTTCGGCGGCCCCAAAGGCGTGATTCCTCGTTTACGAGTATATCCTGGCCTTCAGAGCGGCTGCAGAGGAACGAGGGAAGTGCTGAGTACCTCGTTGACCTCCCCAGGCGGCGCAATGCATGACTTATGTACTTGATGCTCGTAGGATCCGCGCGCATATTCCCCTCAATGCATAGCCCTTCTGCCATTACGTCGAGTCTCGAGTTCGAAATGGCATCGTCTGCTGCAGCGTCCTGGAGTTTGCCACGCACACCAGCCCGCCATTATGCATGGTCTGGGGATTTACTTGGGCATCTTCGAGCTGTCGGTCCAGCTGTGCCTCACGATTATGTCCAGCATCTTGAGCCTGGCCGCTAACACAGCGGGAGCTAGGGGAAGGAGAGACCAAGTTCCCGTTTCCCATCTCCGGGGCCATGACTCACACGCTCGCCGTGGTGCTGCTGTCCTCGAAGTCGTCGATCTGCACGTCCGCAGTCAACACCTCGATCATGCGACCACACAGAATGAATATTACGGTCAGAGATTTGATTACGGTGATGTCTTCACCGAAGTTCTCTCTCAGGGCGGCGATGACGTCGACGGCGTGCCGTGCACGATCTTGGTCCCGATCGACCGCTCGATGCTCCGCATGTTGGCGCTGCAGTCCATATTCGCTCATTTCCCCAGCACCAAGGTCCGCCTGATGATATAGATCACGAGCGAGTTGCAGGCGAAAGCTAGGCATATCTATCCAATGATCTCGCTCGTGAATATGTCTATACTCGGAAACCCCAGCCGCCTCAACAATAACGACAAGTACTACTCCACGACCATGGGCCTGGACATCTGGTTCAACATCATGGTGCCCTTGGCGACTATCTTGAAGGCCCTCTCCCTCTTGTCCCTCTCCTGCTGCTCGTTCCGGACGACTGCCTTACGGGTCCTGTACGAGTACGTGCCGTCGAAGGTCCACACGCTCTCCACCGTCTCGTTGTACTTTGTGGGACGTCCACCATGACAGAGCCAGGCGCTTGTAAGACTGGGGAAAGACCCAACGCCCAGAACATCGAGACAGATATGAAGACATACTGAACATGAACATCTTCATGATGCTGGAGCAGATGGCGCACGTCATTAGAGTCGGTGGCGTGGGGATGAGCACGACGGACTGATACAGATGGACCTAGCTGTGTTCGGGGAGATGATGATGACAGCACACACGTCGAGACACAACAGGCACACCTTCCCCACTCAGACACATGACCTCCATCTCGTACGAGAGGGTGCCCGAGAACCTAAACGCGATCTCCGGCCACCTCGAGAACACGAGGCCGGGTATATCTTCGGACACGAACAAGAACCCGAACGTGAGGTACAATGAGGTGGCATTTGCGAGGGTGCACGATCGTATTCATGGGAGTGTTGTTGCCTACGCAGATGGTGACAATCGTGCTTATGCTCAGGATCTTCTCCGTGTGCATACACTGGGATCAGCGTGTGCCAAACGATCATGCTTGCGAACACGCTCAACTCTGTGGCCATCCACGCCATATCGACCTTCTACGTCAATAGAATCTCGAGGAGGAAGGAAATCTTGCTCAAAGAGTGCGGATACCTAGAGGCGCGAAGCTCTGAGATGGCAGCGTCAGGTTGTTGGTAAGAATCATGCAGAAGGCCAGGTTCATGTACGTGTCCGAGTACGGGAAGAGCCCCATGCGCAAAGTGAAGCCCGGGGTCGTCGTCGTGGCCAGGAGGTACCCGTTGCGAGGTACCTAGTCCTGCTGAGGTCGAAAGGAAACACTAGACAGCGCGGGATGATGAAATGATGGCGATGGTTTGGCGTCATATGACTATTACTGCGGCTCCCACTTCTACTTTTCTCCAACTCTTCGCTTAGTCCTCAGTCAAATCTCACAGCATTAGCTATAGAGAGGTCGGCCACCATTCTCCTCGGAACGATAGCGTTAGCGGAATCATTACGGCACCGCTTATTTCTATCCTACATACATTTCATAAAGTCGCCGGAGCTTCCCACTCCTAGAAGATACTTAATATAGAGCGTAAGAAGAGAATGAAGAATCCGGCCGGATAGCGAGTGAGAGATACTAGAGTAAGAAGAAACCGGAGTATATATACGAGCGGAGAACTAACCCTAGTACGGGATCTAATACTAGTCTGATGTTGGTATAGATTCCTGCGGTAGATTTACAGGCCGCACAATTCCAATCAATCGGCTGCAAGTGCTCAGGGGGTTCATACCGATCTGAATTGCACGAAGATACTCACTTGGACTGCTCGTTCGACGGAAGAAGTCACTCGTTGACTTCGTCGTCCCAGTGCATCTTGTCGACCGACGTCGGGAACATGGTTCTCTCGATCCTATCGTACTTGTCTGCGAGGAGGTTGGCGTACCAGCCAAGCCAGGACACTTCATTTCCGACACTCGAACTGAAGCGACGAAGACACCATCCAACGAGGACGCAAGAAAATCCTTCAAAATGGACTCCAACCATCCGAGGCCAGTAATAGTTGCCAGCCTTAATTCATTCGAGTCCAGAAGGCTGTCAACAGGTAAAGACACAAAAACTAAAAGTGGCTTCCTGTGCATCTGTCTGTTCACGGTCATTCAGAATGGTCGTATTGATTGATGAACTAGTACCAACCAGTGCGAAAAGGTCTTGCGAGGAAGGTCAAAGTCCGGCGGAGAGGATCATAGAGGGAGAGGCCGAAGACGTTATGAGTATCAGACCAGCAGCAGAAGAAGAAGGGAGAAATCCCTTTCAGCCAAGAAGCGAACATTCCAACGAAACCAACACTCAACGTCCCAAAGTGGTCACCGCGCGCATCGCAGTTTGCTTTCGGCTTGGCGTCAAAGTCTTCAGTGGTTGAACGCGCCTCGTCTGTGTAATCTTTCGACCAAGATCAACCTCCACGGACACGACACCTCGGAGTCCTTCAGCAACAGACACATCCGACCGAGTCTTTCATGGGAGCATTGAGTGAAACTCCTACTTCGGTTCGAAATGCAAGCCACATTTGCAGACTCTGCCTGCCTCTTAAGTGACGCCGTGGAAAGCAAGAACTGGGACCAGATCATCGAGACACCCTTCAACATTCAAATCCTTGGGGGCGGGATTGATCAACTCCGCCTCAGCCGGCCTACTTCCAACACTTCACATTGGACATAAATTTCAAGTCATGAATGGCTGGGCAAGTGATCCGCTCCGACCTAGTCCTGAGGAGTCCTCCGCTGTCCTCCACGTCTCCCGACGCCAATGGGACTCACTCCTCATCCGTGCTTCCTTCTTCTGCCTCAATCTCAGTAGCCTCCTCCACCAAACACCAGCTCTCCCAAGCCGCGCAAAAACCGAAGAGCTAGTCAGTGACACCTCAATATGTCCCGAGGGATTCTCGAGCTGAGGCCTTGACGCGCCTCTGTGTGATCTCAGCGGAAATATCAAGACATCAGCACTGCAGAAAATCATTATCGGATCGGTTCTCCTAACTTTTTGCTACCTCTCAAACGATTTACCTTCAGAGGGGTCGGGCATTGAGAGATGTCATCGCACGAGCGTGAACGAAAACTACCTATCCGCCTTTCTTTTGGGCTGGGCTTACGTGCTTTACGCACGGCTGATCGAGCTGCGAAAAGAGTCAGAGCAAGACCATATCAGCTACGATGAAGAGAAGGCTACATGCAATACCTCTGTGACTCTGAGCAATAGCGACAGTGAAGTCTTCATATCTATCGGCGAAGCAGATGTTGGCGAGTGTCGAATGGTGGGCGGCCGTCCTGGCCAAAGGGTATGGATGGCGCGCTGCTCTCAAACGTTCTGGTCGAGACTTTATCCCATGTGGTCATGCCATCTAACGAGTGGTTCTCCCCGAATCCAGATCCGCCATGCTCTGCTGAGGAGCTCTTCGCCAACGGATTCCCACCCTCCAGCCTCGGAACAGGCGCAGCACTATCTCTACAAATTCGCCAAACTCCACAACGCACATGACCAACTCTTGGCCGCATTATTTGCTGCACTAACAATACCCGAGCAAGGAAGATTCGGTGCTCCCATCACCCTCCCTCGGCTAAAGTCTACGCACACAAGACGTCAGCACATTAGTCCAAACGATCATTCACCATTGCTCAGACTTTTGCCAGGCAAAGACGACCTACCACATTTCATGGCATACAGCTGTGTCCCAAAGACAGCAGCATCTTGCATGCTTGGATGTCTTTGGGAACCCAGCGTGACCTGCAACCTTGCGGGTGAATGGCTAGTTCCACCCGTGGAAGAAATTGTTCCAAGTCTGCTGAAGGAGCAGCGACACGATGTTATCGTCCGCATCATGCCCCAACGTTGGCCGAAATCTGCACCACTCTGGTTAGGGTCCACAATCACCAGCCTACTGCCCAGGTTGTTTGAGATTGCTGGGAATTATCTGCCATCAATATCTCTTGAATCCACTCAATGGACTCAGTCTCCTCGGTCGTTCATGGATCCTTGGTACCACCGGAATGTGCAGCGTTTGGAGGACAGCGACGGTTGCAAGCTGATTCGCCGCGAGGATGAGTTTCGCCTGATGTACCTAACTGACATTGAATCGAGCCACCATGGGTCACCACCATTATGTCCCTGGAAGCCTTTCGGGACAACGACTCTCAAAAGTGCTGCAATCGAGGTTCAGAGTCACGCTTTTTGTGGGCATCGTTTGAACATATAACAACTGGGTCTGGCAAGGATATGGGCACGGTCACGTAACCGATACAGGAGTCATAGCCAAACAAGCCAGATACCTGACACTAGGATTCAATCTTCGATTTTCTCACTTACTGTATCGACTCCGACTAAGAAAATGTTGTCACTCAGCGTTTAACAACGGCGGACCATAGATGGCACTAGTTGCTTCTCGTGGTGAGAGCTTGTCTTGTTCGGCTACACGGAATTTGTTCAACTGGACATTGCGGGATGAAACTAAGCCTGAAGAACCTGCAATCTGGACCCATGAATGGCTCGAAGATCTAATCGATACTCTAGATGACGAGGATGTCGAGGATGACAAAGTGGGCAATGATACTTCAGATTGATCGGTGGTGCAACCCTATCAATTCTCCTGCAAAGTTGATCCCTCCTCACCCATGATCAACCTTTAACAACAGATGCCTTGAAATTGACGAAGATAGTGTCAGTATATAGCATAACTAGTGCTAAGACATCGATAACATTTATGCCAGCACAAAGGAATACTTACCATGAGATAAGAGCAGTAACCCGGCCCTTTCTGCAGTACAACACAGGATGGAGGCGACACAAAACAGCATATCGGCCATACTGACAACAACAGATCCAACATAAGACAACGCTCCGCAACCATATCTATCTTGCTTGTCCTCCCCGGGAAGTGTGGGAGGAAACTGCCAGTTGGCATCATGTGAGCAACGACAACAGCAACGACGATTGCGGTATTGCTCTCTGGTTGCCAGCTGAATTAGACAAGTCCATGATCAAGGACACCGCAGTACAAGGCAAAGGATATTGCCTGTTAAGATTCTTTCACGGATTGTGTATTTGAAACCAAGATTGGACCCATAGTCAAACAACCAGAACGTTGGAAGTCCGAACAATGGGCCCAGCTTCCAAATACATGTTCGATCGAATGAGCATTCTGGGCGCTCAAGATACTCAATGTCATTGTGCGGCTTCCACATGAAAGTCTTTCAGTAACGCTGGTCAGTCCAGGTCACAAAAGGTCTCCTCATCAATGCCACGAAGCTCAAGCCAGCGAATACGCCGGTAAGGCTGCGGGCCGCACTCGTCGATTCTTCCAACATTCGCTACATTCAACGCTGGAAGGATCACTGCCGAGAGCAGCTGTGCACGATACGTTTAGACGACAGCATAATTAGCAGCTAAAAAGCCCGTCAGTCGTCATGTACGAGGTCTATTCTGTTCAAGAATTGCGAAATTGGTCGTCCAGCGATAGCTCAGGTTGGATTGAACGGTGCCATCTATTCGGGACTACACGTTAGCGGAAACCAAAGTCCTTTTCTCACTCCAGTGTTTCCCATGGGAACCGAAACCCAAGACATATCGGCGAGTTGCAGAACCATGTGCACTACGTTCGCGTCAAAGTCAAGATCATCCGATCGCTACTTGCCTCAGCGGGTCCTACAAAGATCCACGTAGCACCAATCGGACCGTTGCCAACTCCTATGTCTCAAGAGGACCAATCCGATCAGGAACGACGTGTTGGTTGATAAATCCGCGGTGATATCGTCCTTCCGAGTGCTTGCCTTCCCGGACGGTAGTGTCGAAGCTCGGTTCATCTCCTTCGACCACTCCTGTGATTGGTGTATCTTCCTGGAACGTGTAGAGCACCAGGGCAGGGGAACGCCTTTTTAGAATTCTTGATTTTGTTCAACTGGGATCATTCTTCAGCATCGAGATTCACCTCGAATCCCTCAGCTACGCCGGTGAGGAGAGCCAGAAATGAACATCGCTTCTGTGGTATCGTCCTCAAGACTGATTTTTTACTGTTGTGGCTGTGACGTCTAACGGAAGCCAGATCATCTCGGAAAGAAGAAGAAATAGACTCGTTACAGGTCTCAATTCGCCGCGCATTCTACACGGACTTTGATATTCTTCCTCATCGACGTCCATCGAGAGAACGACAGACATTACGAACGAGCAGGAGCAGGGCCATAGCAGTTTGACCGAATCCCAAAGCGCCTTCGCAACCTAAGCACTGCTAATCGCGAATGGGGCTAGAGGGATTTGTATTCCGCCTCGCCCGAGCATGGAGATCCAGTCCACAAGGGTCAGTATTCGCCATGATACTCCTGTGGGCTTGAACTTTCTTTCAGCCGTGTCATGCATGCATGATGGATAATCTATGCGAACGTGACGACAAACTTTCCCAGTCCGCCGTGAGCATCGTACGTGTGTTGACAGCCTCGACGAACGGCCTCGATATCATCGAACCGGGCTTCCGTGGTCACCGCCTTGACGAGACCCGCGTTGATGACTTCACCCGCTCGTTCCAGCCTCTGCCTGTCCCACGGCTTGCTCATGATCATCTCGTAGTGGACCGAAGTGCCCACGAGCCTCCACAGATACCACCACTGCAGGAGGTCCGCCAGCCAGCCGATGACCCGGGGCAGCTGGGGAAACACGGGTTTCATGGAGCGGCTGTTTGGGATCCCGGAGGCAGTGATGAAGACGCCCGATTTTGGATTCACTAGGGGGAAGAGGTGAGTAAATCCCCACGGGGCATTATAGACGACGTCAACCGAGCCTCGGGGCACCACCTTCAGGATGTCCTGCGTCTTGTAGTCGATGACCTTGTCGACGATGCCCGGTGTGTAGGTCTCGACGAGCGGGACTTTGGGCGTCGAGACGGTCGTGAGGACTTTGCCCGCGCCGTAGACGTTCTTTGCCAGTTGAGTGCCGACCGAGCCGAGCGCACCCAGCCCGGCCGTCACAAGCACTGTCTTCCCCTCAATGGTCTCGCCCTCGGGCATGTGTCTCAAGGCCGTCTCGAACGCCTCGATCCCTGGCATGGTGGATCCCAACAGGGACGCCGCTTCGACGAACGTCAGGTTTGCCGGTTTGCGAATCACAAACTTCTCGGACGCGAGGGCGTACTCGGAGATGAATCCGATATGTTCAAAGTCTGCCGTCTCCGTCAGCCCGTGGATTCAGTGCCCCAAACCTCTGGGGGTGCAAGTACTGCTCGCCGGGTCCGATTCCAACATATACACCTCATCCCCCGGCTTCACAGTCTCGACGGCCGACCCGACTTGGACGACGACGCCCGCGCCTTCGACGCCCAACTTGATCGGAAAGCTGGAGGAGGTATCAGACAGATTGTCTCATCTCATCTTGTCCATCGCTGCCTCGTGAAGATGAAGAAAAGGCAGGACTACCTGAATGATTGGAAGAACCTGAACGCCCCACTGGCGAGCTGCGTGTCGCCCGGGTTAACACACGCGGCGCGCATCCGGACCAGCACCTCGTGTGGCTTCTTGAGTTCGGGCACCGGGAGCTCGACCACCTCGTATCCAGCGGGGGTGCAATAGCGTGGCGCGACGAGCGACTTCATTGTTCGGGGGACGTGGACGTTTGGATCCACCATTTTGAGCTGTGCAGCTAGTTCGACAAGGCGGATTCGACAGAAGATCTACTCCAGAGTTACGTAGAGGGTGACGTGAGGTGGAAGATGTCTGGTCTCTCTGTAGTTATCTCAAGGTTTACCAAGACTTTGCTCCCTGCCGCCCAGGCTCCAGCGAAAAATGAACCCCGAAACAACCCGAAACAGCCGAGGTTGCGCCGACCGCTCATCGGGATTTGGAAGAGCCCGACCGCTTTGTCAGCTAGTACAAACCTTAATTCTACAACAAAGAGAACGTACATTTCTGCCGCACAGCAGCGACGCTTCCTTTGTCCGCTCCCGGCGTAGGCTATATGAGATCAGGTGCTAGCCCGGTCCTCTCTTGGACGAATTAGGGTCTTCCCAAATCTCTGAGATCACTTGTCGCTGCCGTTTGCAGCACATTCTAACCACCCACACGCACGTCACAGGTCTCATGATCAGCCTGGCCACGTACATACAAGATATATCGTGCAGTCAGGGGTTCAAGTAGTTATACACATACACATACACAAGCTGACTACGCAGGCAGTAATTGAGTGCCTTGGGGGTTGAATTTTCGTTGCTAAAATAAGTGTCTTGTAAGACAATGACCTGCGATCTGGTGAGAAAAGTCCTTTGAAAGAATCATCCCCGTGCATGGGCCATGTGCGGGAATGCAGTACGAAGGATCATCACGGGCTAATAGAGCCAAGTTCACGGTGCAAGTAGCGGTCACGTAGTCAACTCCCGGAGGCAGGGGACAAGAACAGAGAATCATTGAACTGTGAAAGCGACAAGGGATCGTTCAGGCGTCCAATCTGACTCCCATTGTTTCTGAAAGACGACGTTTAAGAACCTGCAAAGGCTCATTTGGTGGCTTGTCCCCTGTGGGTGATTGTCTGAGACGTCGCTTTGCTGCTGATGAACAGAAACCTACAGCGTTTTGGTAGATATGCGGTCAATGATTAGGAGGTGGTCGAGGTTGAACTACGAGGAATCTACCCCAGCAGCAAAGACCTGCGTTGACGAGATCTGGTGCATTGAATGCCAGGTGCGAACTTCTGTCGCCGCTACTGTTTTAATGTCAAGGATTAGGACACGGTCTGAGACGGGCTGCGGGCACCGGTGGACACATCGATCCAGGTCTCTTTGTCCATCCACTACTCGTTCAATTGAAGTTACAGCGACCGGACTGTCAAGGGCTGTACGGGCTACACTGGCGACAGAGAATGCTTTGGTGCGACTGACACGTTTTAACTGCTCAAAATATCCACGTGGCTAACATTTCACGACAAACAAGTTGGGTTAAGAGTCTTCACATACCTCTCCGTGATTGTAGGCAACGATAGAGGCAACGATAAAGGCAGCGATACTGCCTCCAGTAGCGTCTCTGCATATATTCTCACCATTTGTCTCTGTAGAAGCTGGATACTTTCAACCCTTGTTCTTCAGTTCACAGCTTTGAATGACAACTCCAAGGAATTGAATTGTGAAAACACATTGCAAAGTTGGAAACTCGTCAACTTCCGCTCAAAACCTCTTCCTCGTCCCTACTCGACACCCCGTGCCCAGTGCTAGCAACCATCAGCTCGATGAGTTCACAAATAGAGGCAGCCGACGACGACATAGTCACCCCGGCTGACACTACAGACCAGCAACACGGTCCCATCCCTGCTCTCCTCCGTCTTCCCAATGAACTACTCCTCGCAGCCACGAGTTTCCTCGAGCCAGAGTCCCAGCTCCTCCTCGGTCTCTCGTGCCAACAACTCCACGGTCTCATCAACTCCAACTTTGACTTGACGCTCGACGACAAAGCCGAAAAGATACGGTTCCTGCAGCTTCTGGAGCGCGACCACCCGGAGTACCTGACATGCCGATCCTGTGCGAAGCTATTTGTCTGGCGTTGGAGGAAACCCTTCGGCTACGCCTGCCCACATTCAGACCGCCACTCAGACGAGGATACACGTCTATCACATCCCCAGACCATCAGAGCGGGAGATAATCGTGCCATAGAAATCACGCGCGAGGTGGTCGACTTGGCCTTGCGAGCTGACGGCCTACCGATCAATTTCTTCAAGATGAGCGGGGTTGGTCGGTCCGGTGTCTTCCAAAAGACCGCGGCGCGACTGATAGATGGTCAACTCTTCGTGGCTACTCGACTGGAGGTAGGAATGGTGCCCAGCAAAAAAATTGAGGTAGGAATGATGCCCAGCAAAAACATTGCGGACATAATGATCTTGTTGGGCAGAAACTCGTGTCACCATCCAGACACTGCTCGTCGAGTGGAAGAAGGCTTTAGAAATGCCGTCAGGACCAAGCTGACACTCGAAATCGTATACAAATGTGACTTCTGCGAGACGGACCACCATTTGCGTCTGATCGAGAGGAAAAGTGGCATGAAAGTCGTCCTTCAGGTCTTGAGAAACTATGGTCGCAGACAGGAGACGAGACCACTGGTTGACCAGATCTTTCATCGAGCTCCAGTGTCCAAACGTTCTTTGGGAGAAAAGTGGGAGACGCTCTACGACGCACTTGGTGAGACATATTGTGAGGACTTTGTGTTGTGGCTTGGTGATGGTCAGTGACCGGTCTGTGACTCGAAAGTTCTTTGTGGCGAACTCTTCCTAATGTGATGAACAGGAGAGTTTCGTGGAGCATTGTCCGATAAAGGGGTATGTCTCTACCGGAGGTGAAGGTGGGAGGCTTTGTTTCATTGGTGGCTTGTCCTTTGACGCCTTTAATACAAGCGCGGTTGAATTAGACCAACCTTTTTTAGGATCTTTCGATCGAACTTCAGCACTGGCACTTGTCGAAACGAGGGAAAATCGTGTACCGAGCGAGGCTCGAGATAGCGTTTAGGAGTGGTAATCGCAAACAAAGCCCTTGTCATACAATTCCGGAATTTAGGGGGTGTGAAGAGGACAAAGAATCTCCCCTCCCTTTATTCCGTTTGCGGCGTCGAGGTGGGCCTCCACACGCGCTCTTTGTTCAAGCATGCCGATCGTTTGTCAAGGGGTTCAAAATATTACAATGGACAGAACAGAAAATGCACACTTTGAGCTCAAGTCCGGTCCATCCAACGAGGACATGTCGCAATCGATCCCTTGATATACCAAGGTCTACAAGGGTCCAGGTAGAGCCCAAGCCACCATCACCACTGTCGCCGCCCTTGCCGAGGAATGCATCTCCTCCTCCCACGGTACGACGATCGAGAACAGTCCTCGATCCAGAGACTGATACCTCTGACAGACCAAGCCATCGCCTTGGCCCAAGTCGGCGACCACCGAGCGGCGGAGGAGCTGTACCGACGCGCTCTCCGCCTGAGCAGGAATCTCCTGGGCCACCGCCACCGAGCCACCCTAACCAGCATGAACAACCTGGCCACATCGCTCAGCAAGCAGGGGAAACTGCGAGAGGGCGAACGGCTGCACCGCGAGGAGCTGGAGCTGACGGTCGACCTCCTGGGCGAGCACCACCCGGATACGTGGACCAGCATGGGTAATCTGGCGGCCGTGCTGGTGGACCGGGAAAAGTACGGCGAGGCGAAGCGGGTGATGGGCCGGGTCGTCCAGATCAAGAGGGAAGAGCTGGGGGAGGATGATCCGTCGACGCTGTCCAGTCTCGAGATTTTGGAGTGGCTTTTGGAGAATCGGTGACAGGACCGGACTGGATAGGGATGTCCTGTTTGACCGGGGGAGTGGTGCTGGTCATAGAGTTACACGTAGACTCTGAAGCAAGGTTGGATTCCCCCCTCCATTTGGACCTTTACCTTGATCTCAGCCACGTGAGCGATGATAAACCTGCTTGCTTATATGGTGATTAATCGAATAGAACGAGCGAATCCGACCGGGAGACAAACCCTGAACCAACTCATGCCCTGCTGCAGTAGGTGGGGAGTATACGAGAGCAGGAAAGCAACATATCCTTTCCACATTCTCTCATTTTCGCCGTACCGCCATCCGTGCTGTCTGAGCGAGATCCTACCGTGAGGCAGTATATCTGAGCGAGCAATACAGAACGCAAAGAATGTTCTCATGGACGAGTCGCGGTTCTTCGTTCTGCGGGAGCATGTTCTCGTCTTGCGTGAAGCAGGCGCAGGTCATCCGCTCAACCCATCAGAAACCTGATGCCATCCCTGACAGCGAAGAAGGAGAAAACACTCACTCACTCACACACCCACCGGAATTTACCCACGCGCGCGGGAGCTCCTTCAAAACTTTGGAACTCTCAGTTTCGGAATTTACCCATTTTCGATGATTGGGGTTCCGGCGCGTCAATCAGACGTGTCGCCCGACGTGAGCATACCAAAATCGAGTGAGGCAGTGCGTTGGCCAAGTAGAAAACTAGAGGTCAAAGTGTTGCGCAGATCCCAATGGCACAGTCTCTCGCCCGCACTGACGAACAGAAAGGTATGCTTTGAGCAAATTCGTCACAGGATACCAAATTCCGCGGTGTCCTTGCTTGAAGCGGTCGTCCAGACTGTGCGAAAAACAAGGGCAAAGCCCTGAATACTTTCCGAGCAACTTGTTTGAACTGGTGCAGACATCTGTCAGAAAGAAGTCCTGGCTTGACCTGTCCCAGAGGCACGAAGCGTAGAGGACATCGAGTCCGAAAGCTGACGAAACGGTTCACCGTTGTCTGATTCCAGAGATTCGGGCTTTCGACAGTTGTCTTGGCATTGACTGGTTATTGCGCGTATCTGTGGGGGAAGGGGGAATGAAAAAAATGTGAGAACAAGAAGGGTCTCTGTTGGCATTCCGCTTGAGCCATAGCTGAAATCGTTCCTGCCTGAGAAAGGTAAACGCAATTGTCGTCGTCGTGGGAAATCCATTTCATGTAACCTTGTGCTGCTCGAATATCGGAAAAGACCCGATGTACGGTGGTGGCTAGCCTCCAGGAGTTGTCGTTTCTCCACGCAGAGAGCAGGACGTTTTCCAATGGTGGTCTCCAGCGTCTTGCAGCTTTCCGTGTAACGATACGCTGCTGGATCTTCCAATGAGGTGTATAACCTGAGCGCTTGTTACATAACTTCCGCTTAAGAGTCATCGCCGGCCTCTTCCCATATGTCTCATAGCTGGTAGAAAGAGAAGGCTGGTGGCTGGGTGTGGTATTGGACAACAAGAACCTGCTATCGGAGCAGGCAGTCCGCTGTTTGTGATTGTCAACGATTCCGGTTCGCAGGGGCACAGTAATGTATCAGTTCCGTGACCGCGTCCACGGTTGGCGGCCATTACGACAGGTCCTTGTCATTTGCAAGCCATGGCGCGAAACCGAAGAAACCTTTGTGCAACACTGGAATAACTACCGATGTGTCCACGACAGGATTAGCCGGCTGTGACATTCAGGGGTGCGACAAAATGCTTTCTCTACTGCGCGAGGGTCCAGGGCAGTGTGTTGGTTCCGTTCAAATGCCAACTAAGCGACATGCAGGCCACAGACGCAACGGAGGATTCGACGAGGATGGAGTTGACTGGAATCAAGTGTGGTAGTGAACTGGGGCGAGGCTCTTAGCCAGAGGTATCAACTCGTACGGCGGTGGGCATAGTGGTAGGGGTAACGACTATCGCTCAATAACAATAACAACAACATAGAAGGTCCTGATTAGATAGGTTCCATGACTAGATAGATAACTTGATTGCTCTCTACCGTGTCTCACGGTGTGTCCTTCTCAAGGAAAAAGAAAGGGAAAACTCAGACCTAATGCCCGTGTCCCCACCAACCAATGATCAAGAGTGCCTGCCTGTGCATTGTACAGGCCAATTCCACCAATCACGTTCCGGCTTGCCTTTCTCCCCCATTACAGTAGGAAACAAGGAGGCCGGAAACACTAATGAGAAATTTCACTGTAAAGGCGGCAGACAATCTATTGATGACAATATAACATGCAAGGTGTGAGTGAGGAGATAGTGCGGATGTCGAGTATAGTTATGCATCACACTCAAGATTGGTCATTGAAGTGTGCCTCTCCAGCTCAGAAATAATCGAACCGAGATCCGGGCGGAGTTTGGGGGATTCACACATGGTGGTTGCTGCAATCTCTCGCAGCCATTGTGACCCTGGGTATCTCTCCGCAATCTTCAACATCATTTTACCATACGCCCAGATGTCGCTCCGCTTCTCAGCTTCGAGCGAGGCCTGCGATGCTTCGAAACGGATCTGCGGTGCACGCCACTCGTACGTGACTCCGCCAATGCCGCTTATATCAATGACGACTGCGTTCTCGCAGTCATCGATCACGATGTTGCCGGGCTTGAGATCCGTGTGGGCAATATTTCTTGAATGCAAACTCTGGAGAGCCCGGCAGATTTGAAGGGGCCAACGCTGCCAGTGCAGATCGGTGACTGTGTTCCTTTTCAGCCACTCTTCAAGAGTCCCTCCAGGATAATACAACATGAGAATACCTCTCATCACAGGTCGACCGTCTGTGGAGGGGATCGTCTGATATGGATTCGGTGAGACCACGACAGCTGAGAGCTGGGCAATATAAGGAGTGGAGCGGAAACGTTTGAGATTCTCCAGTTCACGTTGAATGACTGCGGTATCTTGACGTCGATAGAATGGCCTGTCAATTGTCTTGAATATGTAGGAAGTTCGCTCGCCCCGTTGATGAAAGCGGCCGACGGCACCGGTAATGTCTTCCTCGATCTCTAACTCTGAGAGCCAGATCGTTGGTGGCCATTTTGAATCGCTGGAATACAGTGGATAGAGGATTCTCTCACCGTCTTCGTAGATTGTCACCCGCAGTCTGCGATACTCTTCGAGAAATCTATTTCCTCGAGTATCTTGGATATCACTTTGAAGCAGAAGGTCCGTGATTGCCCGATCCAGCAATGCTGACTCTGTAGGCACAAGCTTCAATTCGACCTTGGTCATGGTATCGTCCAGAAGAGTGAGCTTGCCGATTTGGAGACGGGAGATGAAATATCGGAACTTATCTCGTCGTCTGAGTTTGTGCTTGATCGGGTCTTGCGAAAAGCGACTTGACTTTTCTTCCGCATCCCCTTCCGAATTAAAGGCAACAGTGACATGCCAGCGCGAATTTTGACAGCTGAATATTACGCGTTGTTGTCGGATGGACGGTTCAGGGTCTCCGGTGCATAGGAACGTCTGATCTTCGGTGTACGAGAGCAATTCAATGCTTGAGTGCAGCATTGCGAAATATTGTCGGGAAAAGAAATGGAAAAGGAGGATATTTTATGTGTAGTCAACACAAGGATTGCCGAACCGTAATTTACGCGCCACCGTATGGGTCAGATATTGACAAATATGATTCACCGTAGTAATCACGGGGAGCGGAGTGATTACCATTTTGAGCAGCAACCGCACTCTCACCGGGCACAGTCACATGATAAATCATGTGATGGAATACGCCAAGACCCCGCTAAAGTCAACGTCTCCCCTTTTCAAAAGGCCTCCTCAGTCAAGATCGTGTCAAGATCGTCCCCATCTCCACTAGCTGTCATTCATCAACCAGAAACTTATGACTACAGACGTTTGTGCTTCCTGTGTTGTGGAAGATGACCCCGCCTTACCCGTCGTTTCAACCTCCGGCCGGAAGTGGCTTGGGATTGGAGTCTCTGGCATCGTGTACCCTCTCGACGAAGACACTGTCGTCAAGGTCGCTCCGACATGGGATAGCGATTACGCCACCAACGAAAGTCTTGATGATCTTCAGATAGAGAGGCTTGTGTATCAGCATCTGGGGACCCATCCCCGAATATGTCGATATATCTCATCTGTTCAACGAGGAATCGTTCTCGAGAGGTTTGGCGATCCGCTGCGAAAACGGCTAGTAGAGCTTCATGGGCGAAATGAGTCTCCTTCACACAGTCAGGCCCTGAAATGGTCAATGCAAGTGGCAGAAGGCCTGGCGTACCTACACCGGAAAAATGTCGTGCAAGGTGATATCGGCTGCCACAATATACTTTTGAAATCCGACGAGGTCAAGTTGTGCGATTTTGGCGGCTCCTCGATTCACGGGAAACCAGCCAAAGTCGGTTACCAATGCCGATCTCAACGTTGGGACGATACTCATGAAAGTCCATCTATTCAAGCCGAGCTATTCGCACTCGGCTCCACCATCTACGAAATCTGGACGACCACAAGGCCTTTTCAAGACGAGCCCGACGACGTAGTCGAGGAGAAATACAAATGCCAGCGCTTTCCGGACGTCGAAGCCCTTCCAGTAGCCGGCATCATCAAAGGGTGCTGGTATGGAACTTATGATTCTGCAGATGAGGTTGTCACCGCCCTCAAATCACTCCAGACCGAACGAACGGTAGCCCCCAACTTCACTAATGTCAACAATTGGACAATATTTGCTACATTTGCCTGCGTCGTCACAGCCTGCACTCTAGCATTGTGGCTCAAGCCACATGCAGCTGTAGGCACTTTTCGAAAGAATCGGTTTCAACGGTATTTCTGGGGACGTTAGGTCTCTGCGGTCAGACAGCGGACTCGGAGAAACTTACCACAGTGGTTTCTGGCCGTTTGCCTTCACACACCGGACAATCCTGGTTGCGTTTTGTGGAACCAAATATAACGCCCGGGAGAGGAGTGGCATCTCGACATTGACGTTCCAGCCCTCTAGGATTCGGATTGGCGCAGATTGAATAGACTCTGTTCGTCACTCGGTGGCTCGCGGTACAACGGGAATAGACAAAAACTGTGTCAACACATGACTTCGGAAATAGTAGCAGAGACAACACAGTCTGCGTGGCTCGGGCCTCAGGTTATATGCTCGGCGTTGGTTGTATGTGCTTCGATCGGAAAGATGAAGTAGTAAAGGAGGTCAAAACTGACTGAGGACTAAAGGGAGGTTCGGTCCGTACCTAGAGAATGTTTCCACTGAGAATTGCCTAAGATCAGTATAGGTGCACTGGGGCAGTTAGCACAACTCTGTGATGAAGTGATTTTCCGGGGAAATGGCTTTCTCTCACGATAGTCTGAGAACGTAGCGCCGTGTTGATCATGTGGACCTAGTTAGGCATCCAGCTGGTGTCGGCCATTCAAGTCAATTGGTAGCACTGGTAGTACAGAGCGGGCCTTGAGAGATTTTTGCTACCACTCAACAATCACGGAGAGCGGGATGACCACCATCTTGTGGGACAATCGCCGATGACCTCTAACAGTCTAGGACTCCTGTAGTGATCACAAGGTGTCCGTTGGAATCAGTGAGAGGTTTGGACAGCGGTCTAGTGCTTGGATATGGTTTGCTCTTCCTGTGGCAACACTGACCAGGTCACCTGACCACCCTTTGCGCTGCCTGTTGCTCTGACCCACACAGCCAAGCCTTAAAGGAACAACCAAGTAACTTGAAGGCTTTCAGTCGTGAGACCCCCAGGGTGGTGCCACTATTTCAAGCACTTGGACACTGATAGACCGCTTGAAGACGATACACACCATTTCAAGTCACTCGGGAGCTCTCGCCGTGGCGCGCTTGTTTTTCTGGTGCCTGCCTCTGGGGTACCTGCGAGGTAGGTGGGCGGGAGTTTGCCATGTCAGTCCCGATACTTTGCTGGTTGCTGGGTCTCCCGACGCAGCAAGGAGCAAATATTCAGATGTTTTCCTTTGCTTATATCACATACTCGCGCTCGCATCTTCTCGCAAAATGTCAACATCTTCTCAAAGAAGCCCAAAGTCTATCCAGAAGAGTTAACTTCCGCTCGATTCCTGGTCAGAGAGAAGAGGAGAGGTTGGGGGGCAGACAGCTGGTTTGTCCTCGTTATTTCATATTTCAAGAAACTGGAAGACCCCGGACGTGGATCGACAAAGTCTGGAAGAGCATTGGTAAGGAAGGAAGAGTTGAGCCTAGGGAGAGCCGAGGTAGTGATACTAAGAAGTCGGTGATCATTCGAAGAATACACGCTCATTCTCCTCGCAATGTAGTGTCTCCAAAAACCTTTTGTAGTAGTAAGTAGCTCTCTTCCAGCTGCTTCGGTGCGGTAACGTGTCGATATCGTGTTGGAACCTATCTTCCTGACTGTTGAGCTGGGCCTTCCTTTCCTGTGCTGCGGAGGTGTATTCACGACTGATGAGCCCCTTCAAATCCATGTTCCAGTGGAAAATCAAGATTGTGCAACATTGAATCACCCTTTCTATGAGTTTTTCTCGGCTTCGAGGTCACCCAGCAACAGTATACAGAGCTCCTACACAGAACAGCGACGTCCGGAGCGACCACCAGACATTCCGTCTCGAGAGTGGCACTCCCTCGAATATTCCTTGGCCCTGACAGTGGGCAGATGCATGAACGTCGTTGCGGAGTTGCTTTTGAACATAATCTGGTACATGTTCGTATTCGTGCTCATGCTCATTCTCATGGTGGTGAAGGGACTGTGATCCTCGACAGCGTTGACCAATGTGCTGATGTCTCTGAAGTCATCTCCATAAGACGCTCTGGTTCGAGGTCAGGTTCACCACTGAAATCGAACCGTCGTCTCTCCCAGCGACTAGCCATCGGCGATGGTCAGGCGCCTGGCGCTGCCCGCATTCTGCAGTAGGGTCACGCTACTGCGGTGGGACTATCCAGAGTTGTGCCCGCCAGCACCGTGGCGATCTTAGCCTCGATTGCGCTCATTCTTCCCTTCAGCTCGGAGTCTCAGTCGCCAAGTGGATTCTCAGCTTCTGCGTCGTCGTTCCGGGTACGTGACCATGATCTGATCATGTACATACTCAGGCGCCAGTTCCCTAGTGGTGTCCCAGCTGTCGGCCACGTGTGTGGCCTTGTGCATATTGTCCATTGCGTTCAGGTACCACCAGGCCGCGACGACTAACCAGTACCTGTCGACAGCGCTAGGCCTTTCTGGATCGTGCTAGTCCCAGATAGGCCTAGCGTGGAGTTTAATCACACAGCCAGAAATCACACAATGATCACGACCGACTCCCAAGTAGGCACCAAGCCAGCCACATTGTGCCGCATGAGCACGAGGTCTCTGTCCTGTACCAGATTCACGTATCATAGAGCTCGTGCATGCAGTCTACACGGCCTTGGAGTTGCACCCGAACTTGTTCATGGGGCTGAACAGCGGCATCATCATGAACGTTTCTCAATGTGCTCCGATCTGGGCTGCAGTAACACATCCGGTGTAGAAGAGGAGGCGGTGGCACTCCGAACGCGCCTCTCGAACTGCAACATGCACGTCCCGATGAACGAGAACAACGAGAGGCCGGCTCTCTTCGACCTGAACCTCAACATACGCACGTTTCTGTGCGGTCAGTTTTGTTTTCCTTCTTCAAGATATTCATTTTGCTGGCCTCTTCCGTGTTATCCGTCTCGCTTTGAGTGCTGACCAAGGATCGACCCCGACTGTCTTTGTATTCGTGGGCGTGTTCGTGTTTGTCAGCTTCGACTGGTCCATCAGCGGATTCGATGCCTCGTTTATCTTACCGGTCGCGTCCACCGACCCGCACGCCTGCTGCTTCATGGTCGATCCGTGGTTTATTTGTAATAGCGGAGCCACAGGCGTGTGCTTCGTACTCGTACTCGTACTCTGAGATCGTTCTGGGCACCCTCTACGACCTCGATCAAGGAATGCCTCGATCATTCACTGTCCGGCCATTCTCCGTGTCTGTCATCCCCTTCTCGCAGAAATCCTTGGCCATCTCCACGAACTCGTATCCGTACACGTTGCGGACCGGTCGTGCTGTTCAATGGTACCAGATCCTTGAACGTGGCTCACAGAGCGATCTTGTTCAGCGCCAACCTGGCGAAAATCTTCTGTGGCGATAGGCAAAATTTGGATCTGCACCAGCCAAGTGCGAGCAGTCGCTTCAGCGCCGAGATTTCCGGGATAGCCATAAGCAGGTTTCCCATCAAGACTCTTGTTTCCCTCTGGTTGGCTGTCCGAACTTGCCCAGGCTGTGGTGCCAAGCAAGTGATTGCTAGAGCTGGCTCCTGCTGTCGAATTCGAAGATGCCCCAGGTGTTACATTCGCGCCCGTGCTCCTGGTCGTCATCGTGTCGTCATTCGTCGTGTGCTGGTTGTTCTCGCCCTGCCTCAATCTTGAGAAGAGGGTTCTAGCTCCGGACCGTGGTCGCCGACACTGCCATTCTGTTCTGTACTGGCACGGGCCTCGGAGTGGGTGGTAGCCGCTCGTGATATCGGTCGTGTATCCGGTCGTCTCTGTCCTCGAAAACCATCTCCATGGACCATCAGCGCGCCAATTCTGGTCCTCCATCGTCGTGATTGTGATACAATCGACCTTGATCGTGGACCGACTGACTGCACCGTGCTAGGTCTCGTGGCGTCCATCATGTTTCTTCTCCTGGGACACTGGGACCAACGCTATCTTTCCGGCCACGCCGCGCTGTCTTGCTGGTAGTTGTCGTCGATGCGGGCTCTGTCGCGGCCCAGTACTGAATTATGTCCACATCACTATTACACTTGCTGGCTTTCCCCGCCTCTCGCTGATCAAGATAGACAGGCTGGCTCGTTCACCAATGCATCACTTCAACTAGCGCCTATAACAGGAGCTAATTGGTGTCCAAGACCGAGTGCTGTCTCACGGGGTTGTTGGCGTTAGCTCCCTCGGGACATAAGGGCCCGTTGTGCGTCGTTAGTCAACGACGTGAAGGAGACGTTCTATATCGGTTCCAGACCCTTAATCTCACCTCATTGAGAAGTTCGTCGCCGACATCGATCCAGGTAGCGGACGACTGCGGCCCGTGGGCTCAAGCGCGACACCTCCCTGACGTGGAGGTCGTAGTAGATCTTGATGCTTAACCCGTACTTCATATTCGCGAGGTCACCATCTCACGCTGCACCAGACTCGGACTCGTTGCCTGGCGAAATGGCGATCGGGGCCGCGAACAGAGACGCCTGCTCGACTGCTCGTTCAGCATCTTTATGCCCTCGTATAACTTGTGTGGTCGTTTTTCTTGCCCCAATATCCACCCCCGATGAGACAGACCAGATTTTAGCCTCATGCTTGCACGACTTGATTCTTTCGCACCATCATGAAGAGTGGATATGTATCGATATACTTCTCGATAGCGCGTGGCATAGCATTGTCTCTGATTGTCTGGTAAGCAGCGAGCGATCTGGCGAGGATGGAAGCAGTCGGTGTCGGTCTAACGGTCGAGGAGACATGACCTACCTACCTCAATGTCTGCGTGAATGATAAAAAATAGCTCTTTGGAAGAGGAGGAACTGATTGGGATCAAGACAGTGAATCGTACGCAATCCTGGTTCCGCAAAGATGGCATGACGATGAGCTGGTTTTTGTGTCATTACCTGGGCCGAGTTCACATTCAATTTGAAGCAGACCACGATGACGAGCTGGTAGGAAGGTCTCTGTTCGAGGATTCTGCACAGCAGCAGTGCGTGTCAACCCTCCCTTGATTGTTTATCAGGTAGAAAAGCAGGCAATTCAAATCGTCCTGGCCCAAGCTCAGGAGAGAAAGTTGCGAATTTTAATGGTACCGTCACTGCTTCCTGCTTCCTTGTTCCTGCAACCCAGCAAGGGCAAGTCATGATCGATATCAGCATCGTGGTCTTCTTCACACGTCTTTCGTGTTCGTAAATAGTAGAAAGGATATCCTGGGTGGGAGGATAGACAAACTACGGCAATCCGGGCCACCTCCCTACCACGGTGGAGTCACAGAGCCAAGTACCGGTACCGGTACCACCGACATCAAAAATCACTAGCATATATGTTTTCTCTCTCCAAATTCTGTCACGCAAAGACCCCCTTCTCCACAGCAAAGGGCGAATCCACGAGTTCGAGTCACGGTTACGGCAAATCCAGGTCCTGTCAGGTCAAACCTAACACCGGGTTAGCGGGCATCAGGACCTCGATTCAAATCCTCCCTCCGAGATTCCGACGACATCAACCACGTAGTATAAATTCCGTAGTAAAACCGGGCGAGAAAAACCAACTCCGCAAGGAGCGAGTTTTCCTTGTCACAGACCAGTCGGTTGAGCTGTTCTGTGATAAGTTTTTTGCCAGTCTGGTGGGAGATCTATGGAGTCAGTTTATTTTATTTTTCTTCCTGAATTTTCGTTCGGGTGTGATTGTGATGAAAAATGCTGAAGTAGGTTGTCCGAACGGGTCACTGCTCTGGAGATTTAACATTGGGAGATTACGGGCGTCGTGTAGTTTTTGACCGTGATGCATGTTTTCAGTCACTGATACAGGCAAGTTGGCTTCAATTCAGCTGCATTGTTGTTCTGGATGCCTCTGCTGGCCCTTTCTTAAACCCTGGCTCTTCTGTCTCCTCTCAGACGTCACTTCTCACTTCCCACAACCGATATGTCCTAGCACCGTGGAAAGAGCCATCGGCATCCCTCGCAGACCTTCATCAGTGAATATTCCACGAAGCCGTTGTGGTTGTGTGGCTTTATTCACTGATAAGTCTGTAGGTTCCCTAGTCAGTTCATGGGGCAATGATGTGAAGAGCCACGATCAACCAACCGCCTTCCCTTCACTCTCAACGAATCTTCTTTGTTCTTTCGTTGACGTCTTCCTGACTTTCTTTCCTCTGTGCTCGTCCACAATTCAACTTTTGACACCACGTGCCTCAGATATCAACTCCCTCGCTTTTGATACCATGGCCTCTCGCCTCCTTCTTTCGCTTGTCATCGCTCTATTGACGTTGCCCATGCTCGGCATCCAGCTGCAGGACACGCTCGTGAATATTCCCCCAGAGATTGCATACCGGATGCAGGTCGCCGTGGATGACTGTGTGGCACTCGCGACATTCGTTTCGGTGACCTTTGACGAATGCGACCCGGTGTACCTGCGATTCTTCCCCCATGACGATGCCGCGTTTGTTCAACAAGTCTTTCGCCGAATCGCCAACATTCCACTAAGCGTGGTACTCGGCCCAAATGACTTTGCCACCATCATGCAACACCGCGCTGCCATCGGCTTAGATCCGCGGCTGGTGGATCTGGTCATCACGTACGGCAACCACCCGCAGGGGCAGATCCAAGACTGTGGGACCGACGAGGACCCTGAGGCGTTCTTCGCACTGTTGAATTCAGGCCAACCCTCCGTCAGTATCTGCCCGCAAGCTTTTGAGAGATACCCGGACCTCATGGAGATATTAGACCCACCCACTTGGGCAAGAGATGCACAAGGACACCCGGACCCGGGCTTCGGATGCGATGGCCTGGGCGACCACGACTCGGAGCTCATGTGGTGTGTGGGCGCGATATTGCTGCATGAGATCCTGCATTACCCGGACCTCTTCAACGACATCCCCCAGTTTGACAAGCTGATCAATTTCCGCGGACCGAGACGGTCGATCGGTGACTTTTCAGGCCCCAGTCCCCCGAACGGCTACGGCCCGTATTACTCTCGCGTCCTCCAGTTCCTCTCTGCTGTCCGGCCCAGTGACTACGGACCGCACGAAGCCATCAACAATGCAGACAGTTATGCCACGTATGCCTTGTCGGTTTGGTGGAGGTGGAGGTGTCAGAGACCTTTTCGGGAGTCGGTCACGTCGATGGACGCTTGGCTTCGAGATCCGCCTCCACGGCCTTTTCCACCACCACCACCACAACAGTAATGGCTCAGCAGGAAGTGGACGGCGCACCGACAAGTCAAAGGTCCAATGATGCGTGGAGTCGAGCGAGATTGAGACAGACGTGGGTTGTTGTCGGTCAATAATCAAGTACTCAGAGCGACGAATGATGAGTATGTCTGTCTGTTTCGGTTACTTTGGCGTAGAAGACCATAGATATGGGGAAGACACGGACGGCACATTTGTATCAGCACCAGGCACAAAAGAAACAATAGATATGGAATAGGAAATGCACGGTACACTGTGTCAGTATCAGGCTCGGAAGCTTTCCAAAACAAAACAAAACAAAAGAAACGAGAAAGAGTGAGGGCTAGACGGAGAGAAGTATTACTGTGATCACGCAGGAATATCATTATACCTTGAACCCGGAGAGATCATGATTCCCGTTGCTTTGTAAGTAAGTGACGTGCTTGGAACCCCGTGCTTTGCATGGTATTAAAGGTGTTGGAGCTCCGCAGGAGGGAGGCCAGGGTCGCGTGAGCAGGCACAGCTTGCTTCCCCAGTGCGCAGTGACCAGATCCCTCACCTTGCGGTGGGTCAGTGGGCATTGACTAAGGTGAGAGTGTTCTTTAAGTCCCTTTCCGTTTCCAGGCCTGAGAAGCAGCACAGCTCTGTAATCACGGACCCGACTCATGTCCAAGCAACTCTGATGAGGTTCCCCCAGTGCGGTTTCGTAGTCTGTAACCAGCCCTGAGAATTGGCCTTGATTGTCCGAGGTACGAGGGCTCAACAGAACATGGAACATTCTGTGGAGAAGATACCAGTTGTATAACACCATCTCTTGAGCCCATGTCTTGTCTTGAACTCGTGCTTTGTCTTGAAACCTCCTCTTGTAGCCATCAAACCAAGACCCTTTGTCCGCTCCAGCTCGCTGGCAGAACTCCAGAAGGCCGAACCTCGGGTCCGTCGTCATTCCGACGTCCGCAAGCTGAGAGTATTCAAGCGATCTTGCAGACGTACCAAGGTTATATCTCACGCTCTTCGCTATGTAGTGACCAAGGGACAGAAGTGAGGAGGGAGGCTGAGAGAGTCCCCTTGCGCCGAAAATGGGACGGATGGTCCTTGCCACTCCCAGACAACGGACAGGAGAGAAAGGACGACCTCGATGAGGCGTGCAGTCGAAAGCAAGTCATCTTGAAGCATCCTGCTCGGGCCGTTGCCCTCTCCCGTCTCCTGCGGCAGCACGGCATACAGAAGGTCAAGAATCTTCCAGCAAGCAGGGAGACTGTCAGTGGACAATAAAATGAAGAGAACAAAGAAGGTCTCTCACGTGTTTGTCCACGTGCTGGGTAGGCAGACCAGCCTTGTCGCTCCGTGTCACGTGCATATTTAGTGATTGTGTAGATACAAATATCCGCCGTGGCCTTTGTTTTGGTATCGTTTTGGTTTTATCTTCCTTACCAACTCGCGACAGCAATGCAGAGCCTTCCTCACCGTCGCCGCAGCGATGCTGGCCCGCAAGCCGCATCACAAGCACAAGTCACTACCACAGACCCCAGTCACATCGATGCGACAGAAAGACCCGCTTTGTCCTCCAAGCAATGTGACAACAACACGGATACGCTCTCTCACACGTTGCTGTCTTTGGACCACTCTGCTTCTAACTCCTTGAATCCCCCCCTCACTGTGCCTGCCATTTTCAAACAAGTGCAGGACCGCCAATCCGGACGGGTTCCAGGCACTGAGTGGAACACATATCACGTAACCCCTTCTGAATGGGCAACCCTGCGAGAACTCCTCGAAGGCAGTGACATCTGTGAAAAGCTACGGTACGCACAGACACTGACCACCAGCTAGATTGTAGCTAATGCGGCAATTTTTTAGGGTTGATTATTTCTCCCAAACTGAGGCCTTTGTTCAGCGAATGCCTTCCTTTACCCACGAGTATACCTCTAGGAGGTTCCATGAGCTCCTTAAGACAGGTTTAGCCTCGATATGCCATGGTACACCAGAAGAGGGGCAGTTCATGAAGCAAATTAGGAGCGGTGGCTCCAGCGACGTGGACGGCGTCCAAGGCCCCAGCATGCATGAACCAGATGATTACATCTTCTGTCGTGGCCATCCTTTCTATGGTCTTGTTTTAGAGGTGGCATATTCGCAGAAGTCTAAAGAGCTTGAGAACTTGGCCCGGTTCTACCTTTTTGAAGCCGATCGAAATGTTCAAAAGGTCATTGGCATCTCCATTGACTATGATCGCTCCAAGAAAGTTACTTTGCACACTTGGCAACGCGACAGTTCCGACACAACCACTGGTGGTCAACTTCAACACTCCCTTCAAGTTAGTAGCTCGCCTCCCACGCTATGATACCGCCACTGACATTGGTGCCTCAGGAAGTGCGAACCGAGACTGGCGCGTGGGTCCCTGGTCCTCCTCTCCAAATTTCCGTGCTCGACATAGCACCACTGCACTCTGTCCCGTCTTCACTCTATGGCGCAACCATTCAGATCCCGCTGGATGAACTCTGTGAGGAAATCGAGTATGGGGAACGCACAACCACGGAATTCAAGGAGAAGAGGAAGGCACGACAATGTCAGAACTCGGATCCCTTGGACCGCGATGATGATGACTCTTCCCAACAGTGTGAGAGCGATGATGACGCAGGCACGGAGAGACTTGATGAAGACTATGTTCCAAGCCGAGTCGGATGCAAAGGCTCTGAGCCCGGTGGGTCTCCAATAGGAACCCGTAGCCGTACTAACGGCGCATTCGACAACTGACGGCGAAGGGGTCCACCGACATGTTGAGAGGACTTCTTCGAAGCAAGTGCTGGAGCCTCTGGTGGAGGGAATCTAAGCAAATGTGAATGGCAGGGCGTTTGTTCGGGTTCTGCCGGAAAAGTCTGGTCTGCGAGTGACTTGCGATAGATGGCGATGGCGTGATGGAGATGATGACGGTTGGATCTCGCATTCGACGCTCGACAGGCTACTGGCACCGGTAACACTGTGTACCTCTTCCTTCCGTACACAATGCACAACTAAGATATTTCTACTTCCACTGCTCGGATCGGACTTTGATGCACGTCCGAAGAATCCCGTGCCTAGCCAGCAAAAGGGTTTAAGACCCGCAGTGAATCGTCGCTACCGTCGCCGTCGCTGTTATCGTTGATCGAAAACCATGAACTCGACCAACCACTACAATATACCATTGAGTAGACTGAGAGTAGAAAGATCCCGGTGGATGACCAGTCTCTTGGACTCGAATCGAAATCGAAGTTGAGCGTTCATGTAGGTACGGTGTTAGATGGCTAGCTATGGCACATCCGTCGCGCAAGGCAGAGAATACAGTCAACAAGCAAACTTGTGTCTCCCACTGATTTTCCATTCTTATTTTCGTCCCTTTCAGTTCATTTGGCCCCGTAATTTGAAACCCCCCGTCATTTTGGACACTCATCACGGAGATTTCTCTGCCTGTCTGTATCTGTGGACTGGCGCCGGCGAACAAATGAAACTGCTGCAGCAATTATAAGACTGATCTGCTTTGATTGACATGGCCATGGCGACCGGGTGATATTAGGCAATAGTGCAGCATCAAAAAGCCAACCATTCGCCTTTGGCTATAGCGTCCGGTGGCGCGTCCTCATGGCACCGACAACCACAGACTCTGGGTAAGCATGACTCGGTGAAAATTAGTTGTGCCTGCAGTCCCGTGTCCGGGATACATGCAAGAAGCAGCCTTGCCACCCAAAGCCTTGCACTTGTATACAATAACTCCCCCAGAGGCTCCTGTATAGCAATTGTGAAATCAGGAACAGACATCAGGACCTCCAGGGAAGGTGTTCCTCGAGATAGTATCCCACTGGGGACGAGGATGGCCTCCATCATGACTTGATATAATCGTTGCAGTATGAGACAATCAGTAGTGGACGTCGTTTACCCTCTGTAGTTCCACCAGAAGAAGCTGTTCGCCAAACCTTCACTTTCCCGCCTCCATCACACATCGCATGCTGGAGAGAAGCCCCACTTTTTCCAACAGTGTTATTAATTATAACCGCGAAATCCCCTCCAACAATTGCCGGATCAGGTCTGCATCAATCTGTAACACCAATGTTCAGGGGTTCGACTCGAACTACCCTTGGTTTACAAATTTCCGCCACATGGTGGCGTGATGTATGGGCTCTTCCTGGCTCCACTACTCACTCACTAGGAATTGATGACTGCAGTCCGCATTGTTACAACAACAACAACGACAAATCAAGGCTCAAAGCGAGAGACGGGGGAGGGTATATTATGGGGTTGAGCGCTCACGGAGGAAGAAAGAGAAGGAGGACGAGCAGGAGGGAGTTCCGCTGCGCGATAGGAGAAGGGCTCCTAGAGTCCGGGAAACATCAAAAAAATGTGCCCATTGCACCAAGGGCTACATTTTCTCCTAAATGGAGTTTTTTGCAGTTTTGGTTTTTACATCTGGTAGTTGTGTGTGTGTGTTATATACTACGCCTACAGGAGTAAGTGAGCCGGCCGAGTGAATATACCATCTTCTTTACCCAGCTAATATCTGTCTGTAGTCATAACAAACTGATCCACCTGTGGAATGGATGGGAATTCTAAATCTTTCGCTTGGTCCTTTCCTCAAAGCTTTACCGTGACTCGTTAATGGAATTATGGGCACGGTACCACTATGTTTCTCATCTTGTTGACATTCCATTGTCATCCCGGCTACGCTGACCCTGACCCTACGCAGAGCGGTCGATCCATGGCTGAGATTCAACGGCGCATGTCGCGAGAGAAAGGAGGACAACAATTGACAAAGGAGAACAGATGGCAGAGCAAGTGTCTGCGGAAGACGAGCTATGTGGAGAGGTGGATATCGTTACAAGTCGAACTATCACTTCCCTACAACAAGGTTATCTTTCTGAGCGCAGCAATCCTCCCTTCCAGCTTTACGCAAAGATACATCCAAGGCAAGAGTTGAGACATCCAGTCAGCTGCAGCAGGCATGATGATCAAAGCAGAACCTGTGGCTAACAACGCAACACAGGCGTTCAAGCGCGTTTCGTGCAGCCTCGATACCGATCCGACAAGACCCTACCAGCATGCACTTCAAAAGAAATACCGATGCCGAGAACAGAACCTCACATACAGAGCTGCCCCTGATATGAATAGCACTGCACACACATCTCTGCTCCTGGGCGTCGACAAGACGGCATGCGTGATCTGGACAGCAACGGAGGGATTGGAAAACGGATTCTGGTTCCCAGCGCACCGAAGAATCGGCGGTTGTCGCAAGAGAAATGAATGCACGACACCGAACAGGCCACAAACAATATCATTTGTTAAAGCACTTGGAATATCTGTCAGCCATCAGTGTGTCGGCGTTATTCCCTCGATCCGAGGAGATGCGCCGTGCATACTGTGCCATAGCATGATTGAAATGTTCCCACATCGGCCACCACGACCACAACCTCGCTTCCCTCCTTTTTCCCGTTGCTCTCGTTCCAGAGTCAACAACAACCAAGAATCATCTGGAGATTCTATACTGACAGGCTCTCTCCCTCCATCCATCCGTGGCATGCACGGCCCGCTGAATCTCCCTTGGGGACCAGCATCGCTCTGTGAAAGTAAAGCTGAGTAGCACTCGACACCTTGCAAACATTTGGGGAGAGCTAGGTTCGCAAAAGAGAGACAAATAACCCGCCCCACTTGAGAACTTCTGTAAAAAAGAAGGAAAGGAAGGAATTAAGGGAGATGGAGGAAAGAAGGAAATGTGGACACGGGAATTTGAAGCTCCATTCCCATAATTTATCCTCGCATTCTTTCATTCTTGTATTCCATTATCCATTGGGGCACAAGTTCGATGGGTAGATAGGTAGATTATGTGAGTCGATAGCCGACACCAAAGGGCTGCACTGCACTTGCCAACATTATATTTGATCTCTCAATCCCAACACTTGAAGACCAGGTGTCTGCGTCTTTGTTCCTCCCCTTCCAATTCATTTGCCTCCTTGTTTTCCTTCCTTGTTTGTGGCTCGCCTCCTTCTTCTACCTGCATACATCCAGTGTGGATAGTTGGCATTCTCGCTTCATCAGAGACGGCCGTACCTAGCATCAAGCTCGTGAAAGTAGATCATGATGTCAAAACATCGATATATCTCGCCCATGGACATTGTGCCACACCACAGTTTGGACAGATCCAGAATGGAGCCATGGTGCATCTTCAGATCCTCTGTGCTTCCCGGGTTTTGGCGCCACGAAAATAACCAGAATGTACGAACATCTAGAGAATTCCTCCGTGCAGATCACAGTGGCCTGGATCCGTTGTCCAAGAGGCCGGCCCGCTCGAATGGAGTGATTTGCTGGCATGGGAGATTGTTGACCAGGTTGTCAATTGCCGCCAGATGCTCCTCCACATGGTCGTGCTCGTCTTTGGTGAGCGGGCTGGCTAAATCGTGTCGATTGCAGAATCGCGGCCGCCCGATCAAGAGTTTGAGAAACGGCTTATACATGACATTTGGGCCGATTCTAGCAATAGTGATTTCGGGGGACAGGTGCATGAGCTGCGCCATGCTCTCCGGCTGGAGAGTCTGCAGGCTTTGCGGGAGTTTGAAGAAGCAGCCGACAGCGCGGGACTCGTCGACCGAGACGGTGAGCTGATTCAGACGAGGAATGCAGGGTGAAGTCAACAGAGGCATCACTCTGGGAGAGGAAATATCCGTGACTCGGCACTAGCCTGAGGGCCTACAGGTCCCGCTGATGATGCGCCAGAGCTACCAGCAGGACTTGGAGCAGGGCCCCCTGCTCATTGTGGCCGATGTTACACGAACTCGAGCCACTCCAGAGCTCTGAGGGCTTGAGAATGGCTGCGAGCGTCATCGGATTGATCGAAAGATGTACCGTCGTCAACAAATTTTTCAACCCCGAAGACTTGGGCTGAGGTAGAGAGTCTCGTGCTCGTAGTCGACAAGAGCACATTTCACGTGGAGCCACGTCAAGCTCGGCGCCTCGGGGTAGAGGGGCGATCCAAACAGGTTGCTCGTCTTAACCGGGCATGGCGCAGAATCGCAACTCGGACAAGTCACACTTGGGCAGAGTAGCGCTCAAGGCAGTGAAGAGGTTCCCGTACCCCGCGGTTTCTGTTTTCACCCTCAGTGCGCGTAGCGAGCAAAGCTCTGGCAAACGGCGGACTGTGGCTTCGAAGCCACAGACCCGCAGCCATGAAGTATTGCATGGTCAGGGAAGATTTCCAGCGTTTTGACGAGGTCGGCTCGGTGCGGATATTCATTAGAATGCCATCCGAATGTTGGGAGAGGTAGAATCGCTGGAGAGGAATGGGGAGGTCGCTGAGCAGGGAGGCGGCGAGTCATCGGCACAGCCTTGGGACAGCCTCAGAGGAGCGCGAGGACCCTCCTCTATATTCTGGAAGCATGGAAGGAGAGGGATCAGCAGGGCTAATATACGCATGCTGAGCGATGAGGGGAGAAGTGGTCATGTAGCCAAGGAGGACGTTGCGGGGCCCGTTCGACATGACATTTGCGAGGCCGAGACGGGAAGCAGCTGAGTAGCTGAGTGATATGTCAGACCCTGGGATCTGTTGAGCATGGCACGACAGATACAGCTCTGACAGTACAGCTCTGGACAATACGTGGGCTTCCTCTTATTAACATTCATGTAGACTCTACTCACCGGTGTTGACGTAACAAATGTGACCGTCCAGGTGCAGGAACTTCCCCTCTTGCAATGTCAAGTAGCCGTGCCACTCGCTCGCTACTCATACGTATTGCGGGTATAGATGCCCCGGGCCGGAAATCTAGTCTAGTGTAAACTGGTCCAAACATCTTCATAGTGCTTACTATCTGAGATTTGGCGTTGCGGGCATGGCCTGTCATTTTCGGGTCGAGCCTCAACCCCCATATGCAGGTTTCTGGTCGGGGATCTTGCATCTCTGAGGCGCGTGATGGCTGCGTGGTTTGATCATAAGGCCACCTCGAGCAACCGCCGATCCACTGTCCTTCAGGATGTTGAAGTCCAAGCAGAAGAGAAGGGCACGGGAGCGTTTACAGTTGGTCGGCTGCCTCAAGCGCCCCAGAGGCTGGTCTCAACAGTTCGCCTGGATATTGAAGTGATAGCCCACTGTCGCTGTGGCGTTGTAGTTACATTCTCTGACTGAGAATTTGCGTGGCAGAGTGCGGCAATCATGGTAGTGAGTACGGCGAGTCAAGGTCAGCCTGCGGGCCTTGGCATCGAAGATTAGCCAAGGCAATCTATACTGATTGAGGAAGGTATATTGCTCGCCGACACCACTACTTCTGTCACTTGACCAACGGAGCCATCAACGAAGCCGGAAAAATATTATTCCAGTCGATGGAGGCCTCGGATCTTTGACGGCCCGACAGTTTGACCATCTCCGTAAATGGACTCTTGGCATTCTCAGCCTTGGCTGATCAGGCTCGCGCCCCCTGAATGCTGAAAATCTAAACGAGGTCCGAGGGTCTGCCTGTCAGAACAACACGGCTTCACGACAATGCTTCTTCTCAGGCTGACCACATGACGGACACGTCTGACGAGAAGTAGTGGGGTTCAGGTGGGACATTGACATGTTGGAATCTGGCCACAGACAATTCTCAAGGTAAAATGGCACCGTTCTCCAACTCCCACCGATTGATTTTTCTACCCGAGTCTGTGAACGAAAAAAGGCTCGTCACAGTTGTCTGTGTCCGGATGGAGAATGACGAGCTTGGAGAAGCTACGCGGGCAGTTGACACTGCTCCCCTTCATATGTGCCCTGGCTGACTGACTGACTGACTGACTAAACTGGCCAGATATCCCTCATTTGTCCTCTTCTCTCTTTTGGCCCTTGGCCCATGGACGGACCCCTCGTTTGCGCAACCGAGTCCTTTACTCTTTTGCCCTTTTTCCAAGACGGGCAGCTAGGCACATAGACCATCGTGGCGCATTCACATTAAATACAATCCATTGTTCTCTGTCCTCGGTTCTTGTTCTCTAGCTCGAGCAAAAGGCAGTTCACATGGCCAGCCAGCAAGCCAAGCCAGGCCTGGTTGTTTCTGATCTCTTATTCGTAGCATGGGCGAGGGCAGGTATCACGGCAACCATCTGCGCCGATATTGAACAAATTTTAGTACCAAGGTTACTTGATTTGACAACGAGATCATGCGGGCAGCAGCGCAGACAGTGAGCCCATCTCGTCGAAAGCCACTATGTATTCGCGCATGTATGCGTGTGTGTATGTATGTATGGCTGACCGACTGACTGAGCTTCAAACCCATCGCATCTACTGTAATGGGGGAGAAAGGCAAGCCGGAACGTGATTGGTGGAATTGGCCTGTACAATGTACAGGCAGGCACTCTTGATCATTGGTTGGTGGGGACACGGGCATTAGTTTTCCTTTTCTTTTTCCCCAAGAAGGACACACACACCGAGAGACACGGTAGAGAGCAATCAAGTTATCTATCTAGTTATGGAACCTATCTGATCAGGACCTTCTGTGTTATTATTATTGTTATCGAGCGATAGTCGTTACCCCTACCACCATGCCCACCGCCGTACGAGTTGATACCTCTGGCTAAGAGCCTCGCCCCAGTTCACTACGAGACGACACGTCATGCGAATTTTGGCAGGACACGACACTCGAGGAGACTAGCTGTCATCATCGCCTTGTGCAAGCTTGCCTCGTTAACGCGTGTGAGATGCACCACAACGTGGCATATCTGCGGATCCGAGCTTGTCGGTAGGTCGCGGCAAATATAGGAGGGGCAGAACTGCGATATCAGGAGAACCAAGGGAAGGACGTGAAAAGGGGGGGACGGGGAGGAGCGTACAGTAGATAGCTCGCTAGATGTCAGAGGAAGAGAGAAACAAGAGATACGAGATGGTAAACAAGTAAGTGTGTTGTGATGCGTAGTGGGCACTCAGAGGGCAAGGGCGACGGCGACGGCGACGGCATAGAAGGGGGTTACGGGAATAAAAAAGAACTAGAGCAACGAGAGTCATGGGCCATGCAGGATAAAAGGAATAGACTGACGGGCAGACACAGAAGAGCAGGTCTGAATGTTTTTTTGATTTTTCTCCCCGAGTTTGTGAACGAAAGGAAGCTATTTACTCTGAACAGTGTGCTTTGTTGGTGGTAACGCCGAGGTATGCTGACGCAGTGACCCTCAGTGACACTGTGTTTTAGAGCAACACTACGCAGGCCCGTATTCGCGCGGAGCTACCACCACCATCTCGTCGTCGATGTCGTCAACGACATTTCCTGGATTTGCTTTGTTGGTGGTAGCACCGAGGTATGCTGGCGAAGTGACCTCAGTGACACTGCGTTGTAGAGCAACACTACGCAGGCCCGTAGTTGCGCGGAGCCACCACCACCATCTCGTCGTCGATGTCGTCAACGATATTTCCTGGACTTTCCGCTTTGAATGCCAACTTCAGGTACTCGTATAGTTCTGCAGTAGAGATTTTGATCTCGGTCAACTCGGCTGGGAGCGCGTTGACCATGGCTCGGATTTCCTGAGTCGGTGCGAGGTAAGCGAGCGACAAGCAGAGACCGGCAGAGTTTTGGTTTGGGTGACCGTCGGCAGTGCAGAAGACCTAGAAGTGTAAAAAGGAAAGCATTAGTCTTTTTGTGCACAGGGTTGACAGACGAGAAGACAAAACTAACCTCTTCCTTCACGAGTTGCTCGACGTCGAGGCTCTTGCGGCCATCCGACAAGTCGGTCAATTTTGGGATCCAGACTGACAATGTCGCTTCGTTGCCTGCTGGGTACGGCAGCTTAAAGCCGACGACGCAGCGAACCCTTCCACCAGAACCAAGTATGTAATCCTCAGCAAGTCGGGGAAGGTCCTCTGCTCGCTGGGAGTGGGCCACTTCCATGACGACTCCCGGGAATCGTGCGCCCAGATACAGCAACGAGCCATCGGGGCACTTTTCAAAAGTGCTGCCCTCGACAGTCAGAGCGAGCTTTGCCGATGCGGTATTCAAGACATTGCCACCGAATCCATCAAGGGACGGATGTTCCAAGCGTGCAAGACCGTTGAGGATATCACGTACAACCGCAGGGGCGAAGGCCGCGTGAACGCGGGTTTCGCCGCCCATGGCGAATTCTTGGGTGAAGGAGGAATAGAAGGTTCTGCAGATCATGGTAGGTCAGTTTCAAATCGTCGCCAACTGTCAGGTCTGAATCTCTTACTCTAGGCCACGGAACGTGTCGTCGTTATCCAAGAACTCGGCGAGCTGGTTGTAGGCAGCGGGGCTCAACGAGAAGCGTAACCAAGTGTATGGCTCGACATGAGACAAAGCTTTGAAGTTTTTCACGGCACGAACTGCGTTGTTGAATTCATCTTTCACAGACAACAACAACGGCGGCGTGACTTTAGGTGGGTCAGGCTGCGACGGGGTGGTGGTGATGTCGTCTTGGGTGTGTGACTTTGGTGACGCCTCGGCGACTTTGCCTTCTTTGGCGTCCATCTTGAGTGTCGCGTATGATTTCGAAGATGATCAAGTTCAGAATGGATTGTTGTGGACGAATGTTGTTTGTGGATGAAAGTTGATCTGAGAACGAATTTCGAAATTAGTACTACATTTATAACTACGGTCGATCATGTCGACACTGCCTGGTCTCTCCGGCGAGGTACAGCGACAGCTCGTATATAGCACTACGGTCGATCATGACGTGATGGCCACTGCCTCGTCTCTCCAGCGACGCACCAACGCCCTTTGTCTTTGTCTTCTGCTGTGCACAGTCTTGACTGACGATTTTCACAAAGGGTCTTCCGTTCTCCTGGCGTCACAGCGACTAGCTAAGCAGAGTGCAGATGATGGACAGAAAAGGAGGCCAAGGCTCAGTATGCGTTGTTCCATTCAGATTACAGACCGGCAGGTAGAAGGTTCAGTTGGGCTAACAGTAGCAGGACAGCACCACAACGGATTTCAAGACACGACACATTTCCTAGACTACAATACACGGATCTACTTCTTCTTGTCAACGTTGCAGCCTGCACTGGTGGTCCTCGCACCGAGTGCTGGTACGTACATAAGGAGGAGGAATCGGTGCTCATACAAAGAAAGCAAAAGTTGGGGGACCAATGGCCAGAGAAAGATTGTATCGAGTCCTTGCTTTGCTAGATACTCGATACTCGATACAGGATGCGGACGAGTGACTCGTCACCTGGACAGCTCCCTCAGACACGGTACGTACGTGCTCAATGCTCAAAGCAAGAAGCGACGTTCTGTTTTCCGCCCTTTCCGCAGGTTTGATGGATGACCACGCAAAACTGGACCCCTGGTGCGGTGGGTGCACTATTCCATCCTGTTTGTCGCACAGTACCCCTTGAACGAGAGAACATCTCACTTGAAATGGCCCGGGCCGGCGCCTGTCTAAGCCATTCGGACTACTACTTGGGGTGGAATGAACAAAGTTCACGATTTCGACAATCTTTGCAAAGGTTGCTGGCTGGGCAGGGCAGGAATTCCATCCATGGCATTGCAATACTCGCACAAAGAGCTCTGCACGGCGCGCGCTTCTGTCTGTCTTGCCGTCAATTTGAAATGTGGAAAGACTTGTGATGTGCCACAGTTGATTGATCAAGCAAGTAAACATCTTCAGGGAAATGAGAATGGATAAACACAAGAGAAAGGAGTCTTGGAAGTATTGATTGCCAATTGTTACATCGCACACCCAACTTTGAATCATGAAATCCTTACTTCTCAGAAAGATATTGAAGTGATAACAGATGTTCAACTTATACATCTGGCAACTTTCACCACTCTGACCACTCTGGCACTCTTGCAGGCACTCTCATGTCGTTAGTCCAAGCTGAGAAAGCTTTTCCAGTCCGCCAGCCCGGCCAGTGTTTCCGAGAGGCGTTGAGAGAATATTCAACAATTAGATTGCCATGGATTGCAGAGGCGAGATATCATCTGAAGAAATATAACTGCGAATTACCAGGACAAGCTACCATTCAGTATATTTTAGACAGGATAGGTATCCTCGCTACCTCGGGGCACCGGCCTGCACGTTAACGCTGTGTAGCCGTGCAGCATACAAAGCTGACTCAATATCATTGCCACTGTAGCTATTGCTGCTACAAGACAACCGGCAGGCAGACAGCCATGTTGCGGCAAGAGAAGAGAGCGCGCTGTGTGACTCAATATCTCCGAGGATCTAACCTTTGAAACACAGCACGGTCAATCCATAGTGACCAGGCAACGCTGGATGTTGATTGACACGCGAGATAATGGCCCTCGACGGCGTTAGATCACGTGGCACAGTCGCTTGTCCGTCCGATCGTTAAACCCTCCGCGCTAACAAGAGGCCAGTTCCCACACCACACTCTCCTCTGGACGTATTGCACGCATGAACGCCCATCCCGGTACTCCGCGCAGCCCGTGTCCCGCGAATCATCTCGTCAACCGCGCTCTCAAAGAAAGGGCTTGATCAATTCAACTTGGCATGAGACCAGACAAGACGTCAAGACAGATATAAAGGCAGTCTAGTCTATACAAGACAAGACCAGGGCGGGCGACAACAAGAAAACACATCGCATTGCTATCCCTTTCCCCACAAAGCACTTTCAACAAGTCGGCATCATCCGAATCCCCCCTCCTGCACGCGCCATGCCTCGTCTTTTTCTGATTGAAGTAACCAGTTCGCACGTTTTCATTTCGGCAACCACTCCTGCACGTGCCAGCGCCCGGCGGCTTCGGACCTGAACTCTGTCGAGCATGCGCTGGTTAGACTTGTATGGATATATCATCCAAGTAGCCCGTGGAGCAAGCACTTACCGCGGGAAAGGTAACTCGATTATTCTTGGGCCTGCGCCCACGCCTCCATGCTGGTCCAGTAGGGATGGCATGCCGGGATCGGGTGGTTCGGGATGGCAGGATCGAAGGGGTCGTCGATGGCTGCCGTGGGGCCAAGTTCAGAATCAGGTTGCAAGGCAAGGATAAGAGCTGATGGGATGATCATGGTCGGGGCTAGCTCTAGAGTCGAGCGCGTCATGGGAGTTGAGGCGACTATCGAGGTCGAGGGCGTTATCACGGTCGACGGAGCCACCCCTTGAGCTGGCCGGGGCAGGTCCAAGTGCCCAGCACTAGCAGCAGCAGCAGCAGCAGCCGGGTAATATGTCCGCGGCCCTGTCTTTGGCCTCGGGGCGATGAGGGTTGGCGGCTGAAACAGACTCGTCTGGGCAGTGTTCCCATAGACAGGTCTCGCGACGTCGTCGTCATCTTCTTCTTCCAGATACAAGGGAATGCAGCCTTCGTCATCTACTGTCGTGACTTGAGGAGACGGATGTTGCTGCTGGTTTGGAAAAGCCTGTGTCGAGGTAGGATGATGTTTCTGATGAGGTGGGAAGGCCTCCGTCGAGATCGACTCGATGTATTGCTGCTGAGGCTGAAACCCCTGTATCGAGACCGGCTGGTTCCGCTGTTGAGGCGAACCCTGCATCGAGATTGAATGGCGTTGCCGGAGGATGGGAGAAGGATCCAAAATGCCCGGTCCAGTGCTGTCGGTCGTGTTGTCGGTGGGTTCGCACTGGTGGTAGACGCCATTCTGTCCGCGGGTCTCGTAGGGAAGATAGCCCGTGTTGAGCACGCCGCTGTAGTCGATCTGCACTGGCATCGTTCCCAGAGTGGATTGATTTTGCTCGTACGGCAGCGGTAATGCTTCAAACGGAGAAGCCGGTGTTTGGAATGCCAAAGACGAATTGGGTTGTTGAAGCGATGGGGCAGGCAGCTGTAAAGAAGAAATGGACTGTTGAAATGGCGGAGCCGGCGGTTGAAACGACGAATTGAGTTGTTGAGACCATCTAGACGGCTGTTGGAAAGGCGGGGTGAGCTGCTGGAAAGAAGAAACAGGCTGTTGATACGACGAACAGGGTTCTACAAACGAATAAGCTGGAGTTGGCACGAAGCCGCTCGTTATACCGCCATGAGGGTCGGCGTAGTAGCCATACCCATGCGTGGGTGCCGGGACGCTTGCAGGCCCACCGTACGCAGCGCCGTTGTTGTAGACGCCGTTGATGAGAGGAGGCTGTCCCACCGGCGTGAAGGCGGCGGCAGGAAGCACGTTTTGCGACGTGAACGGACTGCACTCAAGCACCTGGCGGTACAGAGTCCCCTTCGCCGTCTTGGCCTTGCGAGGGACGTAGAAACAGTGTTCCGCCTTCTCGCAATTATTGCATTGTTTCGCGTGATTGCACGTGGTCGCGATTCTTTTCTTTCTGCAGGCCGCGCACGCGCCACGGCGGTAGGACTGTGGACATGGTGGTTTGATTTGGATCACGGACATGTCTGACTCGTGGCTTGGTGACATCTGAGGCGTGGTTTCTTTCTCGGACTTGTCGTCTTCAGCCTCGACGTCTTCGTGGGACTTGACTTCTCCCACACGGAGCTTGGGTGTGTCTGAATCACCTCCGCCGATGGCGTTTCCGGCCACGCCGTGAGCCTCCCCCGACCCCGACCACGTCGAGAGCACCAGGGAGCTCCTTACCCTTTTCCTCAGCCTTGCGGCCTCAGCACGCATCTCGGTTTCATACCCCGTGATGTCTCGCTGCCGCTTCGGCGTTGCCGCGTGGACCGGTGATTCGCTCTCATCAGGTACCGCAGTCGTGTCATTAGAGAGCGGCATCCACCAAGCATAGGTATTGTCCGGGGGCTCGCATGCCTTTTTCAACAGTGTGCACCTCCTGCACGGAAACCCTCCATCACAGCTTGCCTTTGCGTAAAAGCAGCCGTCACATATGTTCCGGACATTGTGTCTCCGGTCGAATGTATGGCAGGTGCATGCGAGGTTGGATTGTTTGCACCTGTGGCACGGATATCCGCCCTCGCACCTTGATCTTGTCGTTCTGCAGTTGTTGCACGGCCTCCGATCTGTGACGAGGTCCACGGGGTTTGTGCCACTGTATTCCGGCTCTGTGCTGGCCCCAGGTACTGGGTGGTCCGCTGACTGACCAGGCAGCGTTATGGGTTGCGTGGGGTCTTAAAATGATTTGTTAGTCCACTTTCATGCGTAGATCTCCAGGGGGAATAGTCAAGAAGTACGTACCTGTGACAGGCGACTCTTGGAAGGAAGATGCACCAGACATGGTGTCCCTCCAATCGGCTGAGCAGCGTCGGAAACAGGAGGGAGCGCCGCTGTCAGCGCTTGGGGAAGGAAAGCGTCGAAGCTATGGAGGGATAGTCAGGGTGCGGGCCGAGGCAACGTCCACACGGCGAGAGGCACAAGGCGAGAGGCACAAGGCGAGAGGCAGCGCCCGAATTGCGCGAGGCGCTGGGCGAAAGGACGGGTCTGCGTGTAATGCAAAGTTTGAGGATGAAGTGACAGCTGAGCAAGAGCGTCTATTCAGACAGATGGACGGGACTAATAAACCACTTGATGACTTGATGTCAGTAGAAAAAGGAAAAACACTTCGCCCCCTCCTCCCTCCCCGTCCCCCCGGTCATGGTGTGCGGATATATCCTTCTCTGCCTGCTTGGAGGAGCTGGCGGTTGCCATGGAGTGCACGCAATCAGACCAGAACAGAACATATCAAGAACTCAAATTCGACGTTGGGCTATTCGGATTGGTTGTGGTGTGATGGTGTGGTATACCGGACAGGGGAGGGGTATTTTTTGCTGCAGGATCCCGATCGGGATCTTGCAGGAATCGTGGGGCCTGGCAACCTCTGGGATGCTGTCGAGTATGGGGGCTGTAAGCCATAGAAGCATCATGGCCTCAAACACTGGCGCCACGTAGGTTGCCAACGCGCTAGGAATAGACAACACCACCGCGTCTCCCTCACAGCCATTGAGGCGGCGAGTTTTGTTGTAGAGTAAAGAGCAGAGTTGTCTTGGCCTCATCAGTCAGCTCTACTTGTGATTGGGTGGACAAAATGCCAGTGACTCACCATCACAGCATCCGTTGGTGTGAGTCGTCAGGTTCTGAGTGACAGAACTGCCCCACTTCCCTAGCGCCAGAGACGATGCCATTCAGCCTCGCATAATCACAGCACAGCACATCAGAAAGCCGGTGAGTTCGTAAACAATAAATGGGGCGGTGGTGATGACTGGGACCCAAGGAAAGTTCTTTTCCCACCCGGAAGCTAGGAGGGACTTTCCGTGCGGCAGAACCGTGCGAAGAAAAGTCAAACCGAAGGGAGAGGTTGAGCCTGACCGGGGAAGGGAACGGGCGCAACGGGGCGCAATGGGGCGCCCAATGGTACCAGAATGTTACACTTGCTAGCGCAGAGCTTGGAACAGTTCTCGCCTGAATTCAACCAGGATCCCGATCGTGATCTTGCATGCCCTAGTCTATAAAGGGATTAGTGAGACCGCATCGAGGCTGCCAAGTCTGACTTCCCTGAAATCCCCATCCGTTCATCTATTTCCCCCCAAAGTCGAGAGAAGGGGTTGGATGCGCGACGCTCTGCTCTCTGGGGCGATATTGTCTGCCTTTGCCCAATTATGGGTCGGTTTTCGTGAGGCTGAAGCTGTACAAAGTCTAAAAAACGTCAATCAGAGTCTCTAGCTTGGGTTTGGGTGTCATATAGCTAATAACTCATATGATTGGAGACGTCCGTCCATCAATCTGGCATAGAGTCCGTTGTCGCTGCGGGAGCTATGAGTATGCTGCCGCATCGTGCCGCATATCGCCGCCGTTCCTGGTGTGTTGTTGTTTCTCTGCCAGCCTTCTCCTCCATGGTCCTGATTTTCTACTTTTCAACTTACCTTCCCTCCTCCATTCTTGCTGGTCTCTTTACTTTCTTTCCTAGTCTGTGCACTTTGTTGCCCCGGGGTGGACTCACTTCCGATGCATATCGTGGACAAGAATCGCTTCTTGCCTGAGCTTTCCAGCACCGTCAATCATCGTCGACTCAGCGTCAAGCTGAAGCCGCTATTTAGGACATCCAGATAGCCCTCAGACCGGTTCAGATCGCTGTCGCCACGGCCACTAGGATGTATTTCCTCGAAGCGCAGTGCAGTCATGTATAGATACGCTGGCGTGACGAGGCTCCCTTCCTTTGGCTCTCGGTGATCACGTTCCTCGTGGCTGTAGCCGAGCTTATTGGTTTGATTGTCCTTCGGACCAATGGCATTTCCAAGTTCCATTCGTTGGCCGTGGCCACCCTCTATGTCCTCGCATTCTTGGTGCAACTCAGCCACCTCTTGCCCACGCCGGTCCAGGCAAACGACGACAAGATAGAGCCGTCATGGCATGCGTTTGTGGAAGCCTGGACCCTCATGATCTTGTCTGACGTGCTCGCCATTTTCGATATATATACCCGGCTCGACAATGACGCAACCTCCACCCCCAACTCCCCCACCTCCCCTCGCATGGCTGCTCCCTCCCCCTTCAGCATCGCGACTACCACTACAGGAAAGGGAAGCAGTGCACAGCAAAGAAACAAACCACAAAGCAAAAAGAGGAAATGCTCTCCCACACTCCGAAGAAACGTCAGCGAAGAGATCCGCGGTGCAGGCGGCCGGTGGCAGTGGATGAAAAAATTCCGCATCTTCGTGCCGTGGGTGTGGCCGAGCCAGCGGCCGTGGATGAAGGTGCACATCGTCTGCGCCATCATTGTGCTCGGAACGGAGACGCTGCTGTCGCTATACGCGTCGTACGTGCAGGGCGCCTTTGTCCAGAGCGTCGTGCAGGCGTATACGGCCCAACACCTCAGCACCGCGTGGAAGCCGCCGGCGCTGGTCGTGGTTGTCCAGTTCGCTTACTCGAGTAGCGGACTGTCGGCCGTGCGCACGTTGTTGTGGGCCAAGTTCAAGCTCGGCCGCAAGGCCAAAGTGCGCAAGCTCGTCTACGAGCATCTCATGAGTCACGAGGCCGCCTTCCATAACTCGACGGACCGGACTGACATCAGCACGGCCATTGAAAAAAGCAATCAGGTCTGTACGTCGCTCGACTATCTCGTATTCTGCACCGTACCCGAGGTGCTGCGTCAGTGCGACCCTCCTATCGCTGTACGGGCCGCGAGTCTCGCTCGTGCTTGGCGCCGTCTCGGCCGTCGAACTGCTCCTCGTGCTCTGGGCCAACCGTAACCAGACGGTGATCGTCGACCGCGCTACGAAGACCCGCTTCGGGACGAATCGCCTGTGCCAGGGTGGCCTGCGTGGCTGGTCCACCGTGGCCATGTACGATCAGATCGACCGCGAGATCGGGGCGTACGGGGAGAGCCTCGGCGCGCAGACCGAGGCGTCGTAGCAGAACACACTCACGGGTCTCGTCTTCGGCTTAGGCTCGAGTCTCTTGTCGTCGTTTGGCGCCTTCGCAGCCACCACCCTCGTCATCGTGCGTGGCCTGCAGACTGGAGACCACACGGTCGCGCCCGTCGTGGCGTTCGGCGGGTACATGGCCCTGGCCAAGGGCCCGATGCGGCACCTCACCCGGATCCCCGAGCACATCATGGAAGATCTGTACAACGCCGACCACCTCCGCCGACTGCTCGAGATTGTGTCCAAGATGAAGTACGGGCCCAAGAATCTCACCCTTGATGTGGGTGGCGGCACCATCGAATTCAAGAACGTCACCTTTGGCTATCCCTCGGCGGCTGATGGCGCGGGGAACAAGACGACCCTCAAACACTTCTCTCTCGTCGTCAGCAGCGGCCGGACAACCGCACCTCGTCGGTCCGTCTGGCTGCGGCAAGTCGACAATTATCGACCTCGTGAAGCGGTCGTACGATCCCGACGTGGGCACAATCCACATCGACGGCCAGGACATCAAGGAGCTGCAAAAGAGAGAGTGAGTGACACTGTTTCCATTCTTGCTCTTACATCTCCTTGCACTTGGACCCCCTTGCACATATTTCATGATGTTACTAACATATCGAAACCACCATACAGGCTGTCCAAGTACATCTCCGTCATGGCTCAGACGCCGTACCTCTTCAACCACACTTTCTCGCCCAATATCAAGTACGGCCGGCCCGATGCCACGGAGACAGAGCTGCACGATGCGGCAGACCGCGCCGGCATTCACGACATGGTCCAGCGGTCTCCCGGAGAAGTACGAGGGTAACGTCGCCGAGGGTGGCGGGTGAGTTTCCCTCTTCTTGCATGATCGAGGTGGTGAACCGTGACTGTCTTGACATCATATCGTCATCGTGTTGTTACTGACTCTGCACCAGAAACCTCTCCGGCGGCGGAAAAACAACGAGTTGCGCTGGCCCGGACACTTCTCCACGATGCATCCGTCCTCATCCTTCGACGAGGCCACCAGTGCGTTGGACGCTGACACGGAGGCTCACGTCAAGGAGAGCATCAAGAGCAACAAGACAACCATTGTCATTGCGTACGTAACCGTGTGACTTATCTCTTTCTTCTTTCTTCTCCCCTCTGGGTGTCGTTAGAAGAGTCAGTCAATCAAATGACTTCTTTACCTTTTTGACTCTACTCTCCACCTCTGCCTCTGCTCTCCACCTCCGTCTCCCTCTCTGACTTGAGCTCCACGTCTGACTCTGTTCTGACAAAGAAGATCATAAAGTCGAGGATGAAGACAGCAAGCAGAAGCAAGAAGAGGAGGAGGAGAAGAAGTAATTAAATTTAAAACGTTCAGGGGCAGAGACCAGAATACTCCCGCCTCTTTGCTCTCAGTTGCTCCCGATAGTCTTGCAGGTCGCGGACCTTGTCCTCGATAAAGGCGGAAGAAGCAGTGCACCAGTATGGCGCAATGGTTTGCTGAAACCGGGTTGCTTGCCCCCTTTCTGAATGTGACGGGGCGAACATGGGTTGTATGTTATCCATGAACAGATTGTACATGCCTCTCGGCTCGTTCAAGCTGCTCCAATACCAATGCATCTTCTTCTCTAGAGAAGCTCTCATCACTGTTGTACAAAGGCCCGGCTCCAGGGGTGAGTCGCGGACCCCAAATCTGTCCTCTTGTTCAAATATGTCGAGAAACTCGTTGCATGTGCGATCGAAGTCTGCAACATTCTCTCCTTCCATCTCATCGAGTTCGTGTCCGCTCAGCCAGAATGGTGGATGCTGCGTTTCGATTGGCAAGGAGCAACTCCATTCAAGATCAACAACTGCCTTGATGTTACACTGTCCGTCCACGAAGATATTACTCGGGTGAAGATCGGTCAATCGAAATATGAAAGGTCCATGTTGAAGATCGCGCTGCGTGAACGCCGCCGTCAGACTCCGCATGATAGTTAGAACAGCCATTTGTCCTTCTGCATCGCGTTTTGACCGGACTGAGTTTGGCTGATGTAGCAATTTCAGGTCATGGCAGCGTAAGAGGTCATGGAAATAAGGGTCAGACCGCGAATAACATGTCTTTGGTGAGATTTCAGTGGGAACGCCTTGATTCTCCAAGACAGCGAGTTGCAGGGTCAAAGGACGTTGACTTAGACGCACTTCACCATCATTATGGACCGTGAAAGAGCCTATTTTGCATAACGGATGTGCCAAATTGAGCATGAGTCTAGAAAGATCTCTGTAGAGATTCTGTTTTTGATCAGTGGCATCTGCACGGAGTGGCCACTTGCTGGACAACATTGTGCCTTGGTTCTTGTCGATAAAATCCATGAGGAGGTAGCCGCATTTAAGGGAAGCGGGACATCGACGTGGAACAAACGGCCGATGAAAAGGCTTTCGCAGGATCCATGCCAAACCCCTTTTCACGTATTCAAGAGCGCGCAAGTACCAGGGAAGTCGAGAGACGGAGGTGAACTGGATTATGAGTGAGTCTTGACTTAGGATCGAACGCTGAGACACCTACAGCCAAGCCATCGGGAAGGCCAAATCCCCATAGCCATGGGATGGGGACTCGAGGGCAATTCTGGGAGATCCACACAAAGGTAGCAGCCTCAGAGCGAACCTTCTCGTCTAAAAGCCGTGGCTTTGTCACTCCTCCGAGTCGATAGGGAAGGGGGCACTTGATCAGAAGTCGGTGCGCCCTCGGACCACTGACGTGAATCGGAAGGCAAGCGTTGAAGCTCCCACAAAGCCAGTCTGATGGCGGTGCAACAATACAATGTTGACCGGGCAAAAGACGGACGTGTTGGGCAACGATCCTCTCGATAACATCCGTATGACTCTGCAGATACTCGAGAAACTCCCGTTTCAGCCGTGGGTATTCTAGTTTCACGAGCATATTATCATCCTCATTTTCAATGTATTCCCAGTCCAGTTGTCCAAACCCATCTCTTTTCTCTACAGCGCCAGGATTTTGAACATCGGAAGGAGGCGTCATAGAGAAGTCGACACCCAGAATAAGCGTGTTGTTGAGACAAAGATTCCGAGAAATTGTTATTGATGACAATACCCGAGGATGCTCCTTGTCATGACGCTTATGGAAAAGTCTGCGAAGGAGTGGCGAGGGGGATCGCAGGAGGTCGCAGGGAGGCAGAGGTACAGGGAGAAGGCTGTGGGATCACAGGCGAAATCGTAGGAGGGCGAAGGTACGAGGCGAGGAGATCACGAGAACACCCTGACGCGCCGCTTGCCCCACGCGCGCGTTCCCACGTGATTATAGGAAGGCTTGGCTTTAGCCTTCCAGCTCAGTAAAGCGAATCCTTGGGAGTTCTTGGCGAGAACGGACTATACTTTGTCCGCTCCGGAACGATGGCCAGGTTCAACCTCACCACCACCACTCCCGCACGTATCTTTGTTTTTTTGTTTCAAGGACAGGGATTGACGCCACTCTCAGAAACTAAATCACTCTCAGTCAACCCAGTCAGAAGGCAAAGTGGACAGATGGAAAGGAGGCTGGCCAGCGTCCTCCTGCTGCAGCAGGCTTACAACACGGCGCAAGTTGGTACGTCGTGTGCACGACGAGGAGCAGGAGTGATGAACAGGGGCGAGCCTTCGGTGACATAGTATGTATGGATTCTCCTATTGGGGCAAAATGCAGGAAGGCTATCCACTGCTGTGCGAGGATGGTGGCATCCTCCAAACGGATATGGAACAGATGATTAATGGGATGGCAGGACTTCAGCTCCCTTACCTACAGAAGAAACTCAACACCTACTTCTTACACGTCACCAGCAATTATAGCCTTCGACGAGCTTCAAGACTTAGCCCAAGAGGCGCAGAGGTGTCGCTAGATCTGGAAGGTTGCTGCGTGCCGCAGTCATGGATAACTGGTAGACTAGGTGTTGCAGTTCCATCCAGACAAGCCTCGATGCGCCGCGGGCGACAGTGCAAAATTCCTCAACAGCGGCTTTTGCCTTAGCTAAAAGCTGGCATTCTCTATTAAGGATGTCTGACTCGTCCACTCTGTCCCGAAGGACGTGGTCAACAAGAGCCTGGCAGGTGAAAAAGTCGTGATGGAGGCCGAGGCCGAGTTGCAGGTGCTCCAGTCGATCCGTGAAAAGACGTTGCTAGATTCTGACCCCAAAAGATTCATGGCTGGGTTACCGCTGCTCAGGTTTTGAAAAACATAGGCCTAGCCTATCACGGCGCAACCTTGAACAGGAGGAATCGCTGTTAAGGGTGTAATTATGATATGAATTCTGAGACGAAAGAGTCTAACTAGCAATAACGCGCAATCTACGGTAGAAGAGTTCACAGATATTCAGCCTCGTGTAGGGTAGTCAGCCTTGTGCGGGGTATCCTACACTTAGCATTTATCAAGACCGTGACATTACCCCCCTTTAAACCGCGTCTTCGTCCTCAAAGATTCCTAATATTTCTCCAGCAATTTAAGACATCTTAAGACGCAACATAATGAGTCTTTAACTAGCTTAACTAGGTAAGATAGTCTCCGGAATCACTTTCCTAGGTTTAATACGATCTTATGCCGTTCTAGTAGGTCTAGAGACGTCTTAGTAGTTAGTTAACTAGCTTAATAACGAGCTTATCCTTCCCTACGGCTATTAGTTTAGATAGAGTAGAGTAACTTCCGCGTCTCCGTTAGTGTATTTAAACTGTCGAATAGCTCTTATAGGAGAAGGTAAGTTATCGGAATCGTGTAATCATTAATTTAAGCTAATCGATTACATCCGTTTCCTTATCTTCTTTATCCTCTTTAATCTCCTTAATTTCGTCGATTCATTAGGTTTATTCGTCTTCTTAATCGGCCTCCGCTTACTAGTCGTAAAGTTATAATTAGCCGGTAAGCCGGCTTTCTTTAGGTATCTCTTATGGAATTCTTAGACTAGTTTATTATATCTAGGTAGTACCTCCTCCTAGTAGCACTATTATTCCCTATTTTAACCTATCTATTTCACTAGATACTATAATTAACGGGCTTTATCGAATAGTCGTATATTATAGATATCTTTAACTTTATATTCTTCCTCTACTATATCTTCCTATTTAACTATAATAGGTAGAGGTAGTAGTTAGATTTAACTAGGAAACGGAGTTTCTTCACTAGCTAGTGATAAAAGGGAGGTATGAAATACATTATAGATCTTTATACCTTTATCTAGCTATAACTTATATACCCTTAGGTTATAATCCCTACGACTTTAAAGGGCCTAAGTTATTTCGTATCGAGCTTCTTTAAAGGTCGATTCGTTTTAATATTCCGAGAATTTAGCTAAACTATATCTCCTAACTAATACGCTAGAGACGACCGTCTACTAGTATTAGCCTATACTATATAACGGGCTTAAGCGTAAGTAATCTCGTCCGTTATATCCTTATAGAGTTTCCGTATCTAGTCCGTAAACTCATCCACTTCGCGGATATCTCGTATAGCTCTCGCGGTAGTCGTACGTCCTTCTACGGGATCTATTTCCTAACGTATATAATATCCGTAATTTACGAAGAACGGGGAGATACTAGTCGTTTCTAATATATATAAGTTAATTACGAACTTAGCGATCGGTAACTAATTAACCTAATCGTCTTACTAGTAATTATAGTACGCTCTTAGATACTACTCTATAATTTAGTTTAAATTCTCTAACTAACCGTTAGTTTCTAGGTAGAAGGCCGATAATAACTTTCGACGAATATATAACCTTTTATAGACTTACTTCTATATAGTAGAGATAAACTAAGTACTACAATCTAAAGTAATAGCGTACGGTAGACTATAGCGAGAAAATATATATCGCACGAAAAGACGTATAATATTAATAGCGTCTATTACGCAATATAGAATAAAGTATTTCTATTTAGTAAATCGATCGGTGATAGTTATAATATTTTCGTAGTCTACTCTATCGGTTTTTCCTTTACTTTTCGGGAGTTCTACGACGAAATCCACCGTAATCTTAGTCTATAGATAGTCTAGTGTAGGTAATAGTTAAAGCTATCTAGAATAAGCCTATTTAGACGCTTTAGTCCTTCTATAAATATAATAATTCGCAATATATCTCTTAACGTCCTTAAGGAGACTTAGCTAATAATATTCTTATCTAATCGCCGCGAACGTTTTACTCTTTCCTAGGTATCTAGTAATAGGAATATCGTAAAATATCTATAGTAAGCGTAGTTATAGTTCGTTATTATCTAGAATCTATAATCTATCCTAAAACTAAATCTTACCGTCCCTCTCCGTATAATCAACTAGAGAGACCTTCTCGATAGTACTTAGGAGGTTTCGACGCCCCTCCGTAACTATATCCTAGACTTAATTAAGTAAAGGATTAGCTTTATTAGTATATACTACTACGATATATTCCGATAGTGTAAGTTCTTCTCGTAAGATATTAGTAGCTAAAGCTTAAGCGGTTTTCAATTAACTTACGTTTAATACGCCTATCTCTTTACTAATATTATAGAGCTTAAGGAGGACTTAATTCTAATAGCGTATCCTCTTATCTTTGGGATTAATTAGCTTATCCTCTAGTCGTCTTATTAGGCTATTAGGCTTAGTCCCCTACCTACCTAGTTAATAATCGATTTTAAAATAGAACTCGGATAAAAACTCGCTCTATCTAGCTTATCGACGGTTTAGCTACTTTATCGTTATAAAATACTTAAGTAACTTATAATTAGATAGTACTTAAATAGGTCGTTAAGGATCGGCGCTAGCTAATTTAGGGCGCTATTCCTCGAAGGCGCGGATGATCGTAAGTAGCTCCTTATCGTAGATCTCGTAATTACATTCCGTAGGCGTTATTTTCTTTAAGTAGAAAGCTACTAGTCGGAGCTTTCCGTCCTTCCCCTTTTACGAGAGTACTCCGGCGGTAACTAGGTTAGAAGTATTAACTTCTACCTATATTTTAGTATCTAGATTAAATAATACTAGAATAGGCGCCGTAGTAAAGCGTCTCTTAAGTTCGTTAAATGCGGACTAGTAGGCGGGATTCTAACTAAATTAAGTGTCCTTTTTAGTAAGTTCCGTTAAAGGGCGAGCTACTCGTCTAAATCCTTTAATAAACATCTAATAGAAGTTAGTAAATCCTAGGAATAATAGAATATCTTTAACTAAACGAGGTATAGACTATTCTACTATTATCCGGATTTTATCGGGGTCTATCTAAATTCCGGAGGTAGAGACGATTAAGCCTAAGTATTTCACCTTCTATATATAGAATTCGCTCTTTATAATATCTACGTATAGGCTATGCTTCTAAAGACGCTTTATAACTTCGTCTATATGACGCTCGTGTTCTTATAGGCTATTACTAAAAATAAGGACGTCGTTAAGGTAAGTAGTATAGAAATCGTTAAGGATATCTTGTAAAGCTATATTAATATATCCTTAGAAGGTCGATAGAGTATTATAGAGACTAAACGGTATTATAAGGTACTTAAATTATCTATAACGAGTAATAAAAGCCGTTTTCTACTTATCGCCTACTTTAATACGTAAACGGTTAAAGGCTAAGATAATATCGATCTTCGTAAAGTACCTCGCTTTATAAAGTTTATCTAAAGTCTCTCTTATTTATAGGATAAGGTATTAGTTTTTAATAGTAATAGCGTTTAAGGCCCGATAATCTATATAAAACCTTAGCCCCTCTCTAGGTTTCTTTACTAGTAATATAGGAGAAGAGATAGATGATATAGAAGGCTAAATCTACCCCTTTTTAAGGTACTTACGAATGTACTTCTCTATAACTATTACTTCTTATTTTGATATTAAATAAGGTCTCTTAAAAGGGAGTTTATAAGGATCTATTTCCGTAAGCTTAATTTTATAATCAATCCTAGGTTAATATAGAGGTAATCGATCTATATTCGGTTTCGAAAACAATAATAAGTGTTTATAATAGATCTAAGGTAGTTTCTTAGCGGAGTTCCTATAATCTTTCCCTTTTAGGGCGATATCTATATCTTCGGAGTTAGCTATAAAACACCTTAAAGATGCGGTATATAACGTATAGTACTAAGTATTAGGATCGTTAAATTATCTCGAAGAGTCTCGTCCTTTATCGGAAAACGGGAGGAATAGCTAAGCGAACTTAACCTTATTTCTTTCTAATAGTTTATAGAGTTTTAATATTAAGATATTCTTACATTTAATACCGTCGATCGTTAGGTCCTTTAGAGTAGACGGCCCTTATAGACTATATACCGTATATAACTATCGATAAGGTAAATATGATAAATAGTGATCGGGGGAGAAAGTTATAGATCGGGATACGAAATCTAGGACTACGTTATATTAGGTCATCTATAATATCCTAAGAATTAATAGGTATCCTAACTCTAGTATAATATAAAAGCGTATTCGTTCGTAGTGTTACCTAATAGCTAGGTCGAACTTAGCGAAGCGTATAACTTCGATGTCTCGACTGTCGGTAAGCTTATATCCGCGAGGTTAATCTAAAGTTCGGATATAATCTTCTAATCGATTTTCTTCTAAAAACCGTCTATAGACGAAATACGTAGTAGCGCCGATATTAAGTATAGCTTTACTTTTCACTATTGTAGGAGGGAGAATAGGAGATTTAAAAGGAGAGTTAATCTAATCGGGGGGTAGCGGTTAAGGAGCGCTTATCGTATAGTTTAAGAGGAGATAATCTACTTCCGCTACTTATAGTACTATAAGTTTTAGGTATATCTTATCGCGTTTAGGAGTTAGTCGTCCTAGATTATATAAACGTTTACGATCTAGGACGTCTCGTTTCCCGATAACTCTAATAGACCGTCGTCTCTAGTATCTAATAACGTTTCATCTGGATCGGTAATATATTCCTTATCTAAGTCTATTAGGTCTACTATATTTAAGGTAGATAGACCTATATCCTTTCTTTATTTAGTCATCTAATAATTAGCTTTCTTCGGTTGATAGCCTATAACGCCGTAGTTAAAGCATTTATCTTCCTTCTTAAGCTAGGCTAAAACTTTTAGATTAGTAAGATTAGGGGCCTAATCTAGCCGAGTTGATTTCGAGCTAATTAACTTCATTAAGGCGGTCTTACTTCGGGTTATACGAGATGAGGTCACTTTAGGGGCTAACTTAGTCACTTACGGGGTTATAGGAGCCGATTTTTGTCTGAACCTCCTATCGAGTAGGAAACGTTCCTTTTCTTAGTATAATTCGATTAAATCTTCTATTTCTTTATAGTCTTATCCTCCGGTATTATATACTAGACTCTATAAATTATCGTCTAGCTTATTGATAAAATTAGCGATTCTTTTAGATTCCGCTTTATTAAGGAAGACTATATATCGTTAGAACCGAGCTAAAAAGGCGTTAAGTCGCTCGTTAGACGTCTTCTTAAGTTAGTTATACTAGAGTTACGCTTCTTTATCGCGGTAGTGATCTCCGTAGAGTTAATCGAGGTAAAGAATGATATCGCTAATATATAGGTACTTCGTACTTTAATCCGTAAAAGGTATATCTAGAAGGTAAGGTTCGACGTTTTAGTAAGTATCTTCTATTAGTCGTGTACTAACGTAGATAACCGCGGCGAGAGCTCCTTATAATCTCTATATTACCTCTTCTACTTTTAACTTATATAGGATCTTACTACGCTACTCGTAATACTTACTCTTAGTTCTGTCAAACTTAGGCGGATCTAATACTCTTATATAAGGGATAGTACTAGTTACTCTAGTTATATACGGAGTAAGTACGGGAACTTAATTAGTGGGACGGGGAGGTATAGATCCTCGCATTAATAACCCTCGTACTCCTAGGGTACCCCTTTAACTTACGCGAGTGAACTAATAGGTGCGATACTAGTCTAAATTATCTTAGACATTATATCCTCCTATTACGGGGTTTAGAGATTAGGAACGATTACGATTAGGCGCCCTAGGCGGTTAGATCGCGGAATTATAGAAAGCGTTAAGTAGAGGCTAAGTAGTGTTCCGAGGCGCGACTTATAGGACGGCTATAAGTCTCTATACTTCTTATTCTAGTTCTCCGTAAGTGGCCATCTATTAGGTATAAATATCTTCTAATCGCTTCCGTTCCGTATCGTAGTTATTTAGCTAGTTCTAAACATCTATTATCTAACTAGTTTAATCTTATACTTTAGTAGTTAAGTCTACTACCTCTACTTCTAAACTTAAAACGCGTTCTCGCTATTCTTATACGTCCTAGGAGTTAGGTTGATTAACCTAATTCTATAAACTCAAGATCCGTTCGTCTTAGTCTTTCTTCTAAGCTATAATATAATTATAGAGGGTCTTATTCTTTACCCGATAACTAGTAATCTAGTCTTTTAATAGGCTAACCTAGGTATAAGCTTAGGTGTAACGACCGGTAACTCAGCGCATTATAGCTAAGAGAAACTCTACCTCTATCGGTTCCTCGACAAAATGTTTTAATAATGCGGTTATCGGAAAATAAAGGTCTTTAGGGTCGAAATAAGCGGGTATCTTAGGGGCTACGTCTTCTCCTTAGTCGTTCTTCTTCTATCGTAATACCTAGCTCTAATTAACACCTAACTTAACGGTGTAAGGTATATACCTTAATTCGTTTAGGTTTTAAGGGGCGTTCACTATAGAAGCCGTAGGCGGAAGAGGTACATCCTATTCGTCTTCGGGTATAATAGTGTAGTTACGTCCTTATCCTTACTCTTATAGTCCTTCTTGCGCACTATTAGATAGCTAAGAACGACGAGGGGGAGGTAGTTATAAAGGTAACGAGCTCTAGCTACTAGATATCGAAGTTACCCTCGAGAGGGGGTTTACGGGGTTCGATGCGAGAGGTTAGTTTTATATAGTAGCTAGACTCCTCAAAGATTCGGTAGAACTTTAGGTTAGAGGTTGATGTACTAGCGCTATAAGTAGAGCTACTAGAGACTAGGCCGGTAATGGCGGTATTAAGGAAAAGGATGACTGAGTGAACTGATTCGAGCGTCTAGCGGTCCACGACGAATCCTAGGTAGGAGGATCGGGCTTAGGAGGATTAGGTGGTTCCGTTATAAGGTTGTTAATGTCTAAAGAGTCGTCATTCTGATTTCGAGATAACTAAGATGGCTGATAGGAGCGAGGCGCGCGTCTGGAGTTTAACGATATAGTAGTTTTTTTTTTAGTTTTTTTTTTTTTTCAAATAACAAGAAGTGAGTATTTCGTTGTTCTAAGTAGCTGGGTTTAATATCATCTTATACTAGTTACTATAGGACAAGTCGAACTTAATAAAAGAAATTTCAAGGGTACGTCTTCAACTGCGGCGAACTTAGTTTGATACGATCTTATGTAAGTTCTCTAGGAGTCTTCGAACGTGTCTTAAAGAGTTGTGTAAATAAGAGAGGTCTCAGAAAGTATCACGGCGTAACCTTGAACAGGAGGAATCGCTGTTAAGGGTGCAATTATGATATGAATTCTGAGACGAAAGAGTCTAACTAGCAATAACGCGTAATCTACGGTAGAAGAGTTCACAGATATTCAGCCTCGTGTGGGGTAGTCAGCCTTGTGCGGGGTATCCCACACTTGGCATTTGTCAAGACCGTGATATAGCCATCATCATAGATTTCCTCGACGGCGTCAACTTGGGCAGCATGCGAAGCGATGTTCCGGCCGCCGACCTCGAATGTCATTTACATGCAGGTCGCCGACATCCAAGTCGAACTATTACAGCTAGACTTCGGCCTCATTAGAGGCATTCTTATACTTTTTAACGGACCCAAGACAATGGAAACGTCCACTAACATTGAAGGCGTACGGTATCCTCCAACAGGGCGCTGACAAGCTGAGTATGTGAATGCCTCCGTGATACACATGCAAAGCTAACACTGTTGTTATGTGTCAGAGAATCGATATAAACCACCGAGTCGATCGATGAAGATTTCGAGTGCATATGGGAACAATAGGACGAGAAACAGTTCTCGAAGTAGGTCAAATTAGTCTACGGCAAGGCGAACGCTGGTCAAAGACTCTGAGGGTGCAGGACCATTGGCAACTCGACTTCGGGACTCTATACCACTCGGCTGAGCATTTAACGTCAAACACGAGCCAGACATGTGTTCAATTCGTCCACATGTAAGGAGAAAGGCGCAGCCATTCTGCATGAGGATGTATGCAAGGGACCTTTACGTTCCCCTGGAATCGATTCATTGAACACTGGCTCATGACCAGCTATCAAGCAATGTCCTCCCACTTCATCCGTTGGCTCCCCTTCGAAGATGTCTCTTTGGGTGGTTTTGTGACTCGACAAAGCTGAAGACGAGGGCAACGAAAAGCAAGCAAGCACCCCTAGTAGGACTAGCCTCTCCAAGAGTGGAGATAGTTGCCTCTGTAGGTATGTTTATGAGTTGACGAAGGCCAAACCCTGAGAAACAAAGATATGACTTCATTCCTCCTTTTGTCGAAAGTTACCTCTTTTGATAGATTTGTATCTTGACAAAAAGGGTTTGATTCCCCAGCCCTTACCACAAGTAGAGAAATGTTTACCTCTTTAGGTATATTTATGGCTCAACAAAAGGAGTTTGATTCCCCCCTTTGTGATTGAACAAAATATTCGAGATAGATAAAAGACACGACTACATTCCCACTGAGTGGCCATAGCTGAACCGTTGACAGGGCGCTTAGTCTTCGCCTGCATTTTCAGAATTTGGCTACTGCCCATCGAGGCTGAGGACAAGTGTTTGCTTCGCGCCAAAAGGTTTGGACTCGCATGCCACTTCTGTCATGACGCGAGGAACGTATGCAGCCTCAGTTTTGGCGGTTACTTACATGAATCTGGTATCGCAGTCACCAGCGGAATGTCATCAAGGGATTCGCTGCAATTCCAAACCACGATCAAATGAGCTAAAAGCGGATTCAAGCATGCCTCTGCAGAACCGCGGAGATTGTAGGATGGAGAACCAGGCTGTGTGGTGGCAAGGTCCGAGACAGTCAGCGACTGCAGCCGGTCCTGGGAATGGGTGTGTGCAGGGCTGAAGCCATGGCTCTTCTTTGTTTCAATCTTTTCGTCGAGTAAGTCTCCCCACCCTTTCCAAGGATGGCACTAGTAAGAAGTCTTATCCTATTAGGGAAACATCCTTGACAAAAATCCTTGTCCTCTCGGGACCGAGTCCCTTGTTTCTTGTCCTTTCTTTGTCTCAGGGTTTCGCAGAGTCACAAACATGTCCAAACGGGCAATGTTCTCCACTGTTGACAAAGCTAAGTAGGAATGACGTCTTGTTTTTTCTTTGTCTCGAATATTTTGTCGAGTCATAAACATCTCAGAGAGGCAACTGTCTCCACTCAAGAAAAGCTTGTCTCGCTGGGGACACCTCATGCTTTTTGCCATGTCACCTCCTCGGCTGTTAAAGCACAAAGCGGTGACACAGGCTCTGTCAAGGCAGATCGACTTAGTTCTCCGGAATATTGGTTTGGACAGAGCCGGACTAGGCGAGTGAACCTCGTCCCCTTGAGCATTTCTGCAAGTGGTAAATTTAAGGCTTTTCAGGCCGGACACGGTGACAAAGGAGGACCCACCTTCCTGCCAAGGTCGTCAATCAGCGTCGAAGTAAGAGATTTGAGCCAAACTCGTTCAAGGAGATGGAAAAGACAACTTCTGCAATGGCGACAATGATGCCGACCACAAAAATACAAACGTTTTTCGTTGCTTGAACATGAAATCCGCGCCAGAGGATTGATGGACATCTCCAAATATCAACCAGATAGGACGTTTCCTCACACGTCGGATAATCATACGGATTGTAAAAAGATGCCCATTTACCGCACTTGAAAAAGGTGTAGCCATAGCTCAGGCCTACTTCGCAGGAGGAATTGTTGTAGGTAATGTGGAAGATGCGGTCAACTAACACCATGAGTTGCTCAACTTTAAGTTCTTGATGTGAACTTGGTACTTGTTGTCGTGGTTTAGGAGAGGACTGATCCAAAGGACCCTCTTACACAAGACCTTTGAGATACGACCCTGAACAATAAGGGCCCTGGTCTCGTTGTCGAGTCGACTAAGCCTCTGCTGTCGACGAGCTTCCCTCATCAGATCCCGGACCATTCGGTCCACGTCCCTTTCCTCGGAATCCAGGTCCATGCGGCAGCATGTTCGCAGGTGCCGTCCGGCTTGAGGCGGTCGCGGAGGGTCCATCACTGTCATGGCCATCATATCCCTCCTCACCCTTCAGGAGGTGTCGAGTATGTAGCTGCGGGCAAATCGGGCATCTTCCGATAAATGCGCTTCGTTTCCCCGAGAAGCAGGCCGATACTCTGCAAATCTTGGTTCTTCTTGCCGAACTTCGGCCGCCAATCCGTCAAACATTGGCTCCCATGTCTGTAGTCGGTTCTTGGCTTAATCGCGCCATCAAAGCCTGCGCTAGGGGTCCGCGGACCATTAGCCATGAGCGCAACCAACTGACCCAGCGCCACGTAGTGATATGCTGTCGATTATCGCGGCTCCCAGTTCCGACGTCCAACTGGTCGTCGATCCCACCTCGCGCTATGGGCCTAAAATCGGTCGGCTTGATGGATCATCATCCGCTGAGGCTGAGTGAGTAATGAGGACCGAAGAGAAAGGTAGGACCGAAGAGAAAGGTAGGACCGAAGAGAAAGGTCATTGACCTCTGGAGGCTGTGCGGGTGCTGTAGTGATTGCTGTTATCCCTGTAATGGAGAGACGGCTTTGTTCTCAAATTCCGATAGGCCGATGTCCGGAGTGGGTATGTCCCCGTGCTTCTCGAGGCTGAGCTCGATATTTCCCCGTAGCTCCAGGAGCTGACATCGGGTAGGATCCTGCGATAGTTGTGGAATGACCCGTATGGCTGATTCATATACCGCGAACCTCATGGCAGAGTCTAGGTCTAACCCCGGGAGGATTTATTGTATGCAACGCGGTCCCAAGTTGTTCCAACGTGGCCATTTTGGCTTGCCGCAAAGTCAGTCGAAGGGACAATGCAGTTTCGAACAGAGTTTCCTGCCTTTATTGGCAGGGGCGCATCTCGTGTCTTGAGCATAGTGGGGGACTCTCAGGTGTCGAAAGGTGTGGATGTGACAGGCATCGAGGTATTCGGGGATCTATCTCGGGCAATTCCGATACCCCAAAAGCGATGCTCTTCTTGTTGAAAGCGTGTTACTTCTTGAAGACGTGAGAACAGGGTGATTTATACTCATCTGTGCGATAATGATACCCCGAAGACGATCCCATCTGATTCTGAAGTACCGGGAGAGTAATAATGGACATCTCCCTTTTCAAGGAGCTCAATGGCGAAGTAGCTGACCCAACAAAAGGTCGGTCGCGAGCTCTTGGTGATATGCTTGCCGGAAGCTCTTGTCGACGTGTGTCTCTAAGTCTGACTTGTCCAGCCCGTGGAAAAATTTGACATATTGCCAATACTCTGGGTACCAGCCCGGGTATTCCTAGTCGATCACTGCCTTGATTTCATTGTTATGGACAATGAAATTGCGCCAGTTGTGGTCGCCGTGTGTGAGGACAATGTCGTGGTATGAGCTCATAATCTCCTCGAACATCAAGTGGTAATCTTTGCCGCGCTGCTGGTAAGAGATCAGACCGGAGGAAGGCATTGAATTGCTCTTCGGTGGTGAAAGGCCCGGCCGTAAGTGTGAACCTGCGAGCTTCGATGGCCACGGCGTCTCAGATCCCGCCCAATGAAAGTCTGTCGTTTCTCTCGTAGCTTCTGTAAAATCTTACGAAGTTGTGCGCAAATTTTTAGCTTCTCCCGTGGAGAGCAAGTCGGCTACACTTTAGATAGAGGCTGACCCTCGACGAATTCGAGAATGACAACATTGGTTCCGTCCGGGAATATAAAGTCCTATACACTTCGGGCACAGTATCACGGCGCAACCTTGGACAGGAGGAATCGCTGTTAAGGGTGCAATTATGATATGAATTCTGAGACGAAAGAGTCTAACTAGCAATAACGCGCAATCCACGGTAGAAGAGTTCACAGATATTCAGCCTCGTGTGGGGTAGTCAGCCTTGTGCGGGGTATCCCACACTTGGCATTTGTCGAGACCGTGACAGCCAGGCCCTAGGAACAGCAGTGCTCGATTGGCCGCGAATTCAAGAGGTAGCAAGGCATGACGCAGGAGAGAAAACAGCTCAGGGTCGCTTTGCTGCTGGAAATCCAATGGACAATCCGAAGCCGACCTGGGACATGTTGAAGAAGAAGGAGGCGGTGGCTTAGGGAACGCCGAGACAACTGTTCGCTTTGTTGTCCTGACATCACGCAAGCGGTGAAGGGATGGGATCAGGTTCATAATTTGATTCTAAGAAATGATGCTCATTTCTAGCTTGATTTGTCCCAGGCGTGCTTTCTATCTGAAACGGCTCACTCACTTAGAATTCTCCCCACCATCTCTGACGCGTAGTCTCCATCTTCAGCTCGTCGGGAAATGGTTCAAGGAACAAATCAATATCATCCCGCCAGCTTGTCCTCGCCGCACTACCAAGCCATACCGCGGTATATTCCCAATAATAAGGGTACCATCCGGCACATTCCCAGTCAATCAGGCCAACGACTCGATCTCCACGGAGCATGATGTTGAATGGATTCAGGTCGCCGTGGGTGAATACTGGCGGTGGCCATGACTTGTCCTGGGCAGCTATCATTTCTCGAATCTCTTGAAATTCTGGGTTGTCTCCTGGCCTTTCTGCTTGTGCGAGAGTAAATCCTTCCCTCAGCCAATGGTGGAACTCTTGTATCGTTTTGAATGGGCCGGAACGAGGACTAGAGCGGGGATTGAATGGGTCGCACAATTATCCGCCAGCGTAACTCTCAACTCCAGTGCCTGGAGGTGGTTGGAGCGAGCGCAACTCTTGTATCACGCCCTTCAGCTGGTCAAGGATTTTGCGGCGAAACTGTTCGAATCCAGGCTTTTTGCACGACATGGACCACACCCTCGCCAGGTTATCACCTTGAATCCTCTCCATCACGATGTAAGCGCGGTTCTTGTGGAGGAAACAACAATAGATCTTTGGCACCGGAACGGATGTGTTCTGGGCGACAAATGCGGCTGTTGCCCCTTCGGTCAGGTGGACGGTTAGCCCGGTTTTGACGATCTTGTTTGGTGTGATTCGAAAACAGCAGCCTATCCGGGTGTACAACTTTGCCGTGGTCTTCACCGCAACGAGAGTCATCCAGCGACGGAAAACAGTGTTGTTAATGGTTAATATTTCACTCGCTGCATGTTGATTCTCTTCCAGGGACCTGATGATCCTCAAAGGGTCACCAATGTCCTTGGCTTCCATGACGAGATCAGGTATGCCGGGTCCGCTTCTTCCATATTCCGCATAGGATCGACTTCGCAGGGGGGTGATCGCTTTGCACGATAGGAGGACGACTTTGAGAGACAAGTCATCGGACGACGGTCGCGGCGTCACATTAGATAATTGTGACGCATTATCAGACGTCAAAACAGGGGAAGATACACACCGATGCGGAAGCAGGGCCCGCCACAGGTGCAGCGTAAGCCGCCGCAGGCCGAAGGAGCGAGGGTTGTGACGGTGGAGGAAATGTGCCAGTAGAGGCCAATCTGTTGAGACAAAGTTGTCTACTCGCGTCCCCGCAGTCTAGTATTGCCAAGGCCTTGGCGTATATATATACGTGATGGCACATGACTGTGCGCCCTGGTGGGAGCGAGGTGCTTTGACGGTCACGTGACCATTGTGCCTGCGCAATGTGCTACGAGGGCGCAGGTGCAATAAAACCAAGTCTGCCTGCCTAACTGCCTGTGATGACACCAGACCAGATCAAACCAGATTACGCACGCACACGCATGATTGTGCAGTTACGGGAAGAGAAGGGAGAGGAAGACGGGCACAGCCTGATGATAATTCCGAGCGGAGCCAAACAGAACATCTTCTCCCTTTGTTCTGGGTTTCCATTTTTGAGAGGAAACCGTTTACAAGATACGGTCAGCGACGCATAGATGACACGACGCGGTGGGCAACGACAAGTACGAGAGCTGGGCCATGATGAGCTCGACCGATGTATTAGGTCTGAGCAGGGCCGGCTGTCATGGTCTTTGTCTCGACGACACCGTTGGAGAATTGAATGGACGGATCGATGTATTGGGTAGGCGTTCTCTTTCTTCATCGTTTATCTACTTACTTAATTTACTTAGTTTATTGGTTACTTACATAGTTTCTTACTTGCTTGATGCTTAAAACCTTGATGCTTACCAGCCTGATGCTTACTTGATCAGGCTCCGACACAACAGTGAGACCCATCGAGAGAGGCACAATGGAGCCCCGCCATATGCGAAAAATACTCCGACCAACGCCAGAAGGCAACCGTGTGGTCGACGAATGAATCCTGAGACATGGTTGACGAAGATGGCCAAATCGTCGGCGTAGGCCGCGTTTGTTGCAGGTAATCCAATCGTCATCGGGATGCCTTGTATTCTTTCGTCTCCGCTGAACTTTCGGTTAAGTGGTTCAATAGCCAGAAGGTGGAGGGGGGGACAGGGGGTCACCCCTGCCGTACTCCCCCGCGCATGGCAATGCCTCTACCTTCGTGGCCGTTGACCCAGGGTACAGTCACTGCCCCCCGGTAGAGTTCCTTGGTCAACTTGATGAACAACCTTGGGAGGCGGAGTTCCTTTAAACATTCCCACATGTAGTCGTGGCTGACCCGGTCGAAACCCTTCTCTTGGTCCAGAAAGAGAATGGTCAACTCTTCTCCATCCGCGTCATCCTTATCAATAATTGTTTGGACCAGTTTGACGCTGTCTCCAATGTACCGTTCTCGAATGTCGGCTGTTTGGGCCGGCCCGATTAGTCGTCCGAGTATATTTCCCAGCCGGGTCGCCAGGACGGGAGTGAACAGCTTGTAATCAGTGCCCATCACCGTGATTGGTCGGTAGTTGGTTACCTCCGTAGGGTCACCCTTCTTGTAGAGGAGTATTAGGCATCCCCGCTTCATATCCACAGGTAAACGCCGTAAGTCCCGCAACGCGTTGAGTACCCACGATAAGATCTTGATCATTCCATACCAGCCTTTGGCAATACGCTTGTACAGGTCAATAGGAAGCCCGTCGGGGCCGGGCGCACGACCTAACTGCGCCTTCCGTAAAGCTTCTCGCACCTCTCTGCGGAGGAACGCGGCTACGAGATTTCTTCTCTGTCTCTTCTTGAATGTTTCAGGTCGGACACCCCGGAGGAGTTACCTCCTCGCTCTATCGTCTGAGTGTCGGCTTTTCCACAGTTCGCTCCAGTTATCGTAGACGATGTTGAGTATACGTTCGGGATCATCCGTCTCCTCCTCTATGATCGGGTCTTTAAGTGCCTTTATCGCCGTCCTCCCCTTTACCGGGCCCTCTTTGACCTTTTCGTAGAATTGGGTCGGGGTGAGTTCGCCGAAAATGTACGTTTCCACATAGCTCATACTTGAACATTGTCGCTTCTTCTGCTTCGAATGCCTGTAGTTCCTCCAGGGCCAGTTGCCGTTGCCCCTCGCCGGGGTTGGGCTGTTGCGCCCGCCGACGTAACGTTCGCTCACGGGACTGTTTCCTTTCCCTTCTGGCCTTGTAATATTCTTTCAAGAACGCCTGAATTCGCTTTTTGCACTACATCCATTTGTCCACGATTGGTTGGCCCAGGTGGGGGTCATCTTCTTCGTGTTCCAACTCACGCTGGAACTCTTCAGCGAAGATGTCCTTGATTTTTCCCAGTGTCTTTACTTCGTTTATGAGATATGCTGAGGCAATCCACCGTCGTGGGCCTCTTCCCACCCGATTGTGGGCGATGCTCATGCCTACCAAGCCATGGTCCGTCGGTAGGATGTACCAATCTTTTGTACTTGTCATCAGGTCTTCCCGTACGTAGATTCGATCGATTCTGCTCTTGCCGCCGTCCGTCAGATCCGCTAATGCCCATGATGCGTGCGGAGTCGAAATGCTTGGCCCTCATGATTCCTGCGTCTCCCTCGCAGGTGATTTCGGTGGTTAAACCCCTTCGAGTTTAGCGTGACTCCGTCTGATTGTCGTCCATAACTTAAAGCCGACGTCGCCCCTTTCCTCTCGACTCTCATTTCTTGGCCTTCCGGCCCTGCTTTGTGGTCGTCTTCGCCTTTTTATCGTCTGCCGCCTTTGTCGATTTCTCTTTCTTTTCCCGGCCAGACTTGGCTTTGCGCGATTCCGCCATGGAGTGATTGGAGCTCGCGACCAACACCCAGTGTGTGCATGGCTGATGGACTGTGTGGCCTTCAAGGTCCCCACAAGCAGAGCACGATCCTTCCGGTTCAATATACGCCCTCCAGAACTGTCCGTCCGACTCACACGATCCGGCGAAGTGAAGGTATTTCGCTGTTCGTTTGGGTGCCTTGTAAAAGGCGACGTTAAATTCGTCAACCCATGTCAACCCCACTGTGCGCTGAAACAATCGGAAGTTGTCCTCTGGAAAAGCGGTTGCGACGGCGGCGACCACCCTGGGTGCCGGGGCCAGAGAGACTTTGGTAACTGGCCCTCCAGAACTGTCCGTCGACGAATGAATCCTGAGAAGTCACATGGACAGCAATCTTCAAGGGGTCCTTCACTCATCAAGCTCCTCCAGGTCTTCATCGTTCTTGTCCCCGGCCCGTTTTTCTGACTGCTCGTAGAACTTCGAAAGCATGCCATGTCCGATGCCCCCGTGTGTGTGAAGCAGAACTCTCTTTCAGGGTTCAGGTTGAACAGGTATACTTTGACGAGTGATTCCTCGAGGCCACGCAGAGCCAGTATTTGGCATACTTCCCGGGGGCGGAAGCCCAGCACAACGTCTGGGAAAGGATTGTTAGGGCCCAGCCGGCAGAGCCTTGGGGGGGAAAGGAGCAGCAGGAAGAGGTGAAGGTTCAGCCGAGCTTTGTAGAGGCGCTGTGGCTTCTCAGGCTGCATCGGAGGTTGCGTTGTTTGTTATATATATATATGAGTGCAGAGGCTGCGAACGTCGTGGACGCCGCCGAGGTGGTGGGATACGCGGCCGAAGCTCGCCGCTTAGTCCGGTATGTTGGCGACTTCTCGTCTTCTCTCGTCAGCCTGTTGGCGCCCCCCAGATGGCTTCTAGCAGCTCCTCAATCTCCGGAGGCGGTGAATTGTTAAGCATGACAACACCGGCGCCTTGCAGTCTCGCGATACGATTGACGAGGCTTTGAAACCCCGACGACGACGTATGAGCGCGTGAAGAAGGCGAAGACTGGCCCAGCAGAGGCTGTCTGACATCTTGTGGAGCTTTCGGAGATTGCAGCGCGTGAGTGGCGCAGGGGCAGGCGAAGCCATCTGGGTGGTCGAGAGGGCATTGCAGCTCTGACGAAGATGAAGAGGACAAGAAGGACGGGAAGTGCCTCCTTATAAAGACGTCGCGAGACCACTGCCTAGGGAGAGAGAGAGTGCGAGGCAGTTGGGGATGCTTGTTGGTACCACACAATGGCATGGGCAAAGGCGCTTTGTTGACTCGGTGGCTTTGTTTTCCGCGTCCGGCCACGGACCATTCCGTGAATCGCGACCTGTGATTGGCGGATTTGCCGTCAGCTTGATGGTTGCATCAACGACATTTGAACAAAGGCAACTCATCATCAAACTTTTTCTTTATTCACCCTGCGAAGCCGTTCTCGGACTCAATCGACTTGCCTGCTCAGGCAGATTCACCCAGTGTAAGAATCATAAAATTACACCGTGTGGTCGTAGTGATGCAGGCAGGTGAGTGATACCACCACTAAGTAGAGCATTTCGGAGGAGTACGGTGAAGTGGTGGAGCGCTTGGTGAGTCTCAGCGAGCTTGTAATTTTGACCAAGGCAGCGGGAGAAAGGAGCAAAGGCGCTTGTAATTTTCAATGAGCATTTGATTCTGACGAAGCCGCATGACAATACGGTATAGTATTGCCAAGGGGCTTGGAGCTCTGAAAACGGTGCTAAAGTCTGGCCCAGGCGCTAGTATAGTACAGCAAAAGCGGCAGCGACTTGTCAGTTTCATGCGACTTTTTGCCGCGCACGTGAGAGCTTGGCACTTGGCTCTTGGCAGCGACGACACTTACATTTGCAGGACGCTGCGGCGGGCTTCGATATAGGGGTGCTACACGCCTGTGCAAGCCACCCCAGCACCTCGAGTTTGAGGCGTGCAAACAGCCCCAAAGGTGCCCGCTCGTAGCGCCCTCAAGCCTGCGAGTTTAGTGGTGTTGCCCAATATAACACCACCCTTTACACAACACTGCACTGCATTGCACTCGTCTGACCAAAGAAATGATCATAATGCGTCCTCGACCAACTCGCCCACACTGCCCAAGCGGTCATCTTTATGCAAGAATTGAACAGGCCCGTCGTGGAAGGTCAGGGCGGCCGCACACAGTGTCCGATTGTCGCGCTGGTCTTTGGGCTTCCGGACCTACCACATGACCCAGCCGTGAACTTCGCTTTTCATATGCCGCAAAGCGTCCTCGCCGTGCACATGGAGAGAATCTGATTGGCGCAAGATCGCCAGCAACTTATCCACCCGCCCGCCCGTATGGAGGACCCACATTTGATCACTGTCCAGGCCGGTGGGATTTGTCGTGCCGATATGCTCAATCTCCATTTTGATATACTCGTGCCAAAATGTATTTCTAAGAGAGACATATGACAGACCGTTGAAGTCCCGTGCACATTGGTAGTGGAGAGTAGGGGTGAGCGAGACCTTACGAGCCATGGTAATGTTGTTGGCGTGGCACTGCCTGGAGATATTGAATAATAACCAAAGGACGATATTCGGCCGCAAAGAAAGCACCAATGCACTAAACGATCATGCAGCCAGTGTGAGCATGGACGAAGGATTGCTTCCCACTCGTCCCCGTGTGAAGTTTATATGTCTGCTGGAAGACAGGGCATGGTCGAATGTTGAAATTAAAACTCTGGGATGCTCGACCAGCCATGCCTGACATCGCACCCTCTCGCGCGCCTATGGGATGGTCCTCCACGCAGTCCGGAGGTCATATCCAGGGATACCCGATGCGGACCAGCATGGGGAGTCTGGGGAGCTGCTCGGCGAGAAGTACCCAATCTGAAAGGTCTTCTGTAGCCACTGATTGCGAGACGCTACCCACCACCTGTCAATTGAATTTGTCCATGTGCTTGAAATTGGTGTTTCTGCGCAGCCGCAACACCTGTCGGATAGCGATTGAATTGCCAGCCATGGCGGACAAGCGGAAACATGCAATGTCTGGTTCACCAACGAGAAGACGCGCCTCGGTCAAGTCCAAGTCCCTGGCACTGAGGTAAGACGAGAGAAGTTGGACAGGTATCTCCAGAAAGTTGGCAAAGGTGGTGGAAACTAACGCGGCAAATGCAACGGCGGCTGTTACACCAAGTGAGGTAGGTTGCGGCTGCATAGCAACGTGTGATTCCAACAGTGCCAATTTTGACTGCGGCATGTTTCGAGACGCAGTACTTTGTGTGGGTGGTGTGAGTGGGGATCGAAGGTGGCCAAATCAAAGGGTGGGAACTGGGCATGGGATGGTGGATGGTAGAGAACAGTGGGCGAGGTGCTCTGGCACGCCCACCCCACTAAGTGCCTCCCTAATTGCCCCCGGAGCAGTAACTGGGCGAGGCAACTGTGAGGCCCAACCAGGAGTGCCCCTCTTTCCCCTGTACCTCACTACCACCACTACCACCATGACCATGACCATGACTTGCTATTCCTGGTAGTTTCGGACCTTTGACCCTCTTTTCAGGACGTAAAAAAGCAACGTTGCCAGGGTCAGCGGCATGAAAGTGATGGGCAAAAGTTTCCTCCCTTGCATTCAGGCCTATTTTCTCCCCAACACAATTTCTTGCGGCACACTTGAGTCGCCCACTTAAGCCCCTCTACTAGAGACGACCCTCCAGACCCCACCAGCAGCCCTATGATCACCTATTGCTACCTTTTTCCACCCTCCAGCCTAGGCCCCGCACTCTTTTTGAATTCTCCCTGGCGTTAAACTACATAACTCACCTCTCTGCTTCACTCTCTCGACTATTGTGCTGCGCTCTGTCCGGGCCCCGCATTCCCCAAGCCCTCACCGCCTATTCTCACCGCCCATCTCAGCGCCTACTCCGCCTCTTTCCTCTCTAAGAAACCCTCCCTCCGAACTGAACCCTCCCTCTCCTCCTTCCCCGCCTACAAATTCGCCTCCAAACACACGTTAAAATCTCTTACCTCGTCTCCGCCATACTTTCTACCAGCTCAGAGCTGGTTTATAAAGTTATCGCCATGTGTTTTTTTTCTTAGCTCAGATCTTACCTTCGGCGAGTCTCTCCACAAGTTCCTTTTGCTCGCTTCTAGGGGTGCAACTGAAATTGATTTCCTTCCCCCTGTAAATTCTGGGGGTCGACCCTACGCTAGGAAGACCTGCCAGAAGCAAGTCTCGTATAAGGGTCTAGCTCCCCATCAGGTGGCGCTTCCGACAGTGACAGCTGCAACAATTGCTGCCGCAAAACTTTATACACGCATCGAGTTGATCATGTATACAAGGGTAAAGGTACAAAACCACAGGAAGTTGGAAGTTGGGAGGTTGCAAGGCAGAAGTTCAGGGGTAAAGCCATTGTCCACTTGTTTGTTTGTCTGTAAACGTATTCTCCCTCAACGGCCAGGCTGATCGTAGCTTTTGCCCGCGAACCGCCCATCAAACCTACTTGTACGCCATGTCTCCTCCTCTCACCCTACTTCTGCTTCGACTTCCTCTTCTCTGCCAGATCTCTTTCGCGCTCTCTAGTTCTTTGCTTGACCCGCGGCTCGAATTTCGTCACGATAACAGGACCTCGCCGTCGAGTCAGTCAGTCAAGTCCATCGTCGTTGATTTCCTGTCCAGCTGCAACCTGCCCAGTCACTGTTTCGTGGCACACAGAGAATCATAGCACGTGTTTATCACCAATGTGAGTTTCCCAGCCTGAGATTGACCGTAACCGTCCATACTGCTGACCAAACACATAGATTTGTTACCCGATTCCCCGCGCCTGCGGTGTGCCCCCTCTGCCCAGCCTCACCATCGACTCGGAGGACAAATCTCATCTCCGCCTACGAGACCCCTCGGCCGACAGATAGAAATGTGATCATCCAACGTCAATGGAATGCCAAAGTCCAAGCCCCGGTTAGCAATACCATCCAAGGCTAACAGGATGAGGTGCCAGACCTCGACTATCCCAGAGTCCAGCTCAGACTCGAGTAAAGCAGAGTCCGGTCAAGAAGAGTCCAGTCGATGGTCCATGCGAGAGTTTAGTGAAGATTCTAGCGGAGACTCCAGCGATGGATACAATCCAGACTCGAGTGAAGAGTATATTGAAGAGCCCATGCCGAAGCGTCGATGTCTGTCGAAATTTTGCCAAACACTTGGTGATTTTGTTAATTTTACACTTGTATCTTTACATTTTGCGTTTTTTCGTTATTTTGAGCGTGTTTGGGAAGGTGTGCGTTGTTGGGCGTACGTTTGGCGCGGAATTGGACTTTACACTTGATTTTGTATTTGGTTTTCGGGAAGTTTTGGAGGGTCACGGGGGCACTCAGGTATGTGACACGGGGTTGCATTGGGCGTTGGAGGTTGGGATATGGGCGTTAAGGGTGTGCGTGTTCGGCGTGGATTCGGACTTTACACTTGCAGATTTTGTGGATTTTGGAGTGGCATGACAGCAGCGTAGCCGTTGTAGGCAACACATCAGGCGTCAAGCGTGGGCTTTGGGCGTGGACCCAAGGAAATTCGCGAGGGTACACTGCGATCCGTTAGGCCAGCTTTTCGCCCTTGTACCCTTTGTATTCTTTGGCCCTCGAGTCCTTTAGTTACTTTGCTCGCCTTGCTCCCTTTACCTTGTCCCTTGGCCCCTTACTCTTCCGATGGCTGTCTGTCTGTCAATGAACCACGCCACACCACGCCACACCACGCCACACACACTACACCATGCTATACCACCACGATTGGCTGCTAAAGTGTGGTATGCTGTACTGTACTGTGCTCCTGCTCTACTGCTGTACTCTACTCAGCCAGCCCCCGCAGCTATGTTTACTTCCTTCCTTGGTTTTCTACTTATTTTACTAGGTCCGACTGCTGAGCTGTGAGCACTGAGTCAATTTTCAAGGTAGAGGACATCGTCTCGCTCCGTGCTACGCCAACGCATGATTTCAGGCTGGCAGGAAGGGCAGGGAGGCAAGAAGGCGGACAGACTTGACTCCGGTGTCCTGATTCACATGTAGTAGTCTGGTCATGTGGCAGCGCGTGTTTGCGGACATCCGACGCGACAAGGCTGGTCACTCTCTGCGAAACGACCTCACTGTCGACTGCGGAACCTTCTCGGATCACCCTTGACACTACAATTCATCAAATCATGCGAATCGCATCATGTTCGCAGGGATAAAGACTTGGGACACTTGATTCGAGCTGATCAAAGAATCCGGATTTAAGAACACTAACGGCATCTGATATCTTGCATACAATACCCCCTTGTATTTTTCCTTCCCTTCTTTTCCGAGACCCCCAGGGTGTTTTCCTCCATAATGACACAAAAATCACGAAAATTAACATGAATACACACAGGGAACAGCGGCGGGGACAACGGCCGTCCGCGTGCTGTATGTATGCATAAACTCTTCTCTTCTCATTCCCTTCTTCGATTCTGAAAGGCCATGCCGGGCCTGACATGACATGATATCGTTGCAACGCACCGCAGGCACCGCAGGCACCGCAGAGGGACAGGACTGGGACCGAGACCGAGAGAGGAGGGGAGGGAGAGAGAGTAGAGACCGGGACCGAGGGGAATTCAATCGAAGGTGTCTATATGAGGTTGCTCTTTGTCAGTTTGTGAGAAAAGCCAACAGAGAGGAGAAGGACGAGGAGGGGTTGAGGAAAATATACCAATGCTAATGACTTCGGCAGTGTGACCCTCTCCCAAGCCAGGCAAGGACTTGGCGACAGGGTCAGTCTCCAAGGCCGGGAGGAACGGCTTGTTCGCACCAAGGACCACATGGTTCAGGCCCTGGTGGAGTGGGTTCGTCTCCGAAATATCTGAGGAAGGAGGCGGTTCACAGGCCTCCCGCGGGCTTGTCGCTGTTGGCAAACGTGTCATTTCACTGTCCACTGGACGATGCAGTGGCTGTTGCAGAAGGAGATGTCCGGGACCCTCCCCAAGAAGCTGTAGTGCAAACGTTGCAGGGAGTGGCAAGGGATGATACAGTTCAGGCGCTGCTGGATGCTCCGTCGCCATAGATGCCGCCTTGGGCATGGGCGTGGGAGGCGGCGCGAGCGGGTCTGCCCTATCCCCATGGACCTGGCGCTCAATGTTCCTGATTCTGTCCTCGAGGGAGCTCATGCGGACGTGCGCCAAGTTTTGCACGCCCCTGATATACTGGTTTGCGTCCGCGAGGTCTCTGAACAGTGCGTCGATGTTCCTGCCGTCGGTGTCGCCACGCGCACCCAAGGTGTTCACGAGCTGAGTCGTGGCGTCCAGGCAGCGGGCCGTGTCTTCGCCACGGAGCGACGACCCCTCGAGACACGTGGCGAGGCGGTCCATACGGCTGGCGATGCCGTCGCTGCGCCGCATTGACAGGTGTAGCTGCTCGCAGATTTCCCGCGTCGTGCTGTGGAGCTGGGCCTGGATCTTGTTGATCTGCTGACTGAGAGCTGGTTTCATCGAAGGTTAGTTGGCGCCCGGTTCTTTCCCCGGAGGCAGTCAGTCAGATCAAGTGACTTACCCGAAGCAACTTGGTTCAACGAATCCAACCCGGCAAGTGGTTGCACTTGGCCGCCGGGGTAGGAAATGGTAGCGGTGGCGGTGGTGGAGGAGCTGGGACCCTCATGTCCACTTGCAGAGGCCATGGCTGATGAGGAACAGAGTTTGCAATGTGGGAATATGTGCTGGACGAGAGAATGCGAGAGCAATGAGCGAGGAATAGAGAAGAGTAGTAGTGCAGAGGGACGCGAGGTGGTTTGGATAGATATAGACTATATAGTCCTGGACGAGGGGGTGAGGGCACTTTTGTCGACGCAACAACGATCATATCCACAATGAGGACATTTCCAATACGACTGGAAGCTCAGGATCTTGCAGATTGAAATAAAGGACTGGTTGAAGTCGACCAATTGCAACCATCCATCCCCAGCTTTGCTACCCGACCCTGCTAGCTGTGATACCCTCTTTGGCTTAGCCCTTCTTTTGTGGTTGAACGGGTTGCATCTGGGTGGTGGGGGAACCCACGAATCCCAGAACCATAAGCTGCTCTCATTCGCGAGCCAGACAGTTGCCGGCGATGGGGCCGGCGGCAGCAAATTGCTGTTAGCCCACTGGGTGACAGTGGCGGAGACGGAGGCTCTGTGCGGCAGCACAGCAAGTGAATTCCGCGGACGCAATCAGGGCGACGCTACTTGAACAGTTCTCAATAATCCGTCTTGATGCGATCCATCTTATCAACAGATTGCCGGGTTTTAGGTTGCCTTGCATTTGTTCAATAATGCATGGGCACGGGAGAACTTGCTGTGTATGTGTGGTGGTGAATTCCCCAGCATCCTGACAAGGAAAGTGTGTTGATGACTGAGCGGCGGAGAAATATTTCTCCGGGTCACGGGGTGTGTGAAAAAAGATTCGGCCGTCGGAGGAATATTTCTCTAGATCACGTGTCTGCCAAGTGGTCTTGGCGACTGGAGCCTGATAATAATTTCTACGAACGCGTAGCGCAACGCGTCTTTCATCTTCTTACATCTGTCCCCCACGTCGATGCCATCTCGACGCCATCGCGGATGCGATGGTCGATCAAGACCAGTCAAAGATCATCAAGGACCATCCTATTGGGAAGGATGTCCTCGATGGCTTTCGCGTTACGTTTGAATCGAGCTGCAAAGAGAGGGGTATCAAGTGCACCTTGGACGCGCTGGGTCAACTTGACAGAGGTAAGGTGATCTAGCTTCGTTGTACTGTGCTACCCTGACCGATGTGCAGGAATCGGAGATGTTGCGCTCCCCCTTATTTCCAGTCTCATAAACTGTCCAGCTTCTGGCCAGCTTCGTTCCAGGACGGGCAGTCCAAGCCTCCGAAACGATCTGCGCGCGCTCATCGCCCGGGTTGCCTCCAACCATTTCGACCTTGACTGCATCGAGCCTCTCCTGCAGGCAGCCCTTGCCGACAATCCCGATGATGCGCTCGTCTGGGATCGAGCCTACAATGCCGTCATCGAATCCACACCACCAACAATGTCGCGAGGCCCTCCTATCCAAACCCCATTCCATCAGACAACGGGCAGCTTGATTAATACCTCCGAGCTCTGCGACAATGTGGACGGAGTGCTCAAGAAAGAACTCGGCGCTCTTTACGTTGGGCTTCCTCGATTCCACGAGGCTTTTTTTGGACGCGTGGCAGACCTCGAGGAAGTGTCCGCAGCTGTCTTCAAGAAATGCAAGGAAGGCAATGAACCACTCTGGAGGGATGGGTGGATCGAATGGCCGAGAAAGGCAAAAGAAGAAGACGTCTTGCGCTGGTTGAGAAGAGTGCACGAGAAACTGGTGAACTTTGCAGAAACATACAAGACGCTCCCGAGGCATCCACGATGGCTACTGGCACAACCCAACAAGATAGTACAAGGTTCCGTTGCAGATCGCAAGTTGGACATCGCCTTCCTGGGTTGCTCCAAGACCGAAAATGAATTCAAACCTACCTGGTCAAATATCCTCATACCGGGCGAGCTGAAGAGCAATCCATCGGCCGACGCGCCAGGACAGGCGTGGCTTGATCTCGGGACGTACGCGAGGGAAGTGCTTGCTGCTCAGGACAACCGTCGCTTTGTCTTGGGCTTTACCCTCTGCGGATCACTTATGAGGATATGGGAGTTCGACCGGCTCGGGGGGATCGCGTCCGAGCAATTCGACATCAACAAAGATGGGGAGCGTTTTGTGTCCACAGTCCTCGGATTTACCTTCATGAGTGAGGAGGAGCTTGGCCTCGATCCGACAATCATGACGATGGCAGATGGCAGCCGATTCATCGAGATCGAGCGGAATGATTCGACAGAGCGTCTCATCATTGACAGGTTGATGCTACGCACACGTTGCATAGTTGGCAGGGCAACGACTTGCTGGAAAGCCTATCGAGAGGGACAGCCAGAGACACCCTTCGTCATCAAAGACTCATGGCAACATGTCGAACGTGATGATGAGGGCGAATTGTTACGTGAAGCAACCGGTCAAGGTGTTGCCAACGTGGCCCGATACTATCACCACGAGACTGTCCAAGTGGGCAACAAAGATGACGACATTTGGGGCAATGTACGCGGCCAGCTCGACGTCACCACAGCTACGAACTACCCGTTGAGGCCGGAATCCTCAATGCCGCCACCGAGTATCACCGCGGCTAGGGGTTCGTCGAGAGGTCGCAGCAAAAGCACCGGCGGCCGGGCGGCCGGCAAGAAGCGATCCTCCAGTCAAATCCTCGCCGTCCTGCCCTCCAGCAAGCGGGCTTGTTCAATCTCCCCATCGAACGCTCGCGATGAAACACCACCCAATCGTGTACATCGTCGTGTCGTTCTTCGTGACTATGGAAAGTCCATATATAAGGCGAGCTCCCGATCGGCTCTCCTTGCTGCGTTGGAAGGTTGCATTGTTGGACACGAATCCTTGTATAAGGCTGGTTTTCTCCACCGAGACATCTCGATCAACAATCTCATGATCAACGAGGACGAGGACAACCCGTCCCAGCGTTCGTTCTTGATTGACCTTGACCTCGCTATCAAGGTGCCACGAGAAGCGGCCTCTGGAGCAAAACACAAGACCGGCACGCGGGCGTTCATGGCGGTAGGGGTGCTTATGGGCGAGCAGCATTCCTTCATGCATGACCTCGAGTCATTCTTCTGGGTGCTCTTCTGGTTATGCATCCACTACACGGGGCCGGGTCAATCTATCTGCTCACCTGTGTATGAGAACTGGAATTACGCGGGTGATGAAAGTCTGGCTACTTCGAAAGTCGGTACGATAGCTAGTGAGACGATGTTTCTCAAGACCGCGAGCACGCACTTCACACCGTACTACCAGCCATTGATCCCGTGGGTCAATAGACTGCGGAGGAAGGTGTTTCCAAGCAATGAGATGTGGAAGAAACCGGACACGGGGCTCTATTCTGCGATGAAGGACGTCCTTCGCGAAGCCCAGAAGGACCCAAAAGTGCTAGCGGATGACGGATAGATAGTATTGTCATTGGGCTCTCTGTATGCCATGGCAGTATTTCTACATTCACGTCACTCCTCCCATACCGTATCATCGACAGAGCGGCAGCCTGGCGATACCGAGCATTCAGAGGGTAGGGAAACCAAAACCAGGGGTATTCCCTCACTCAACATCCACATTGGTACTATCACTCGAGGACTTTTCAGCACACCTGCCAGACGATGCATGATATCCCGCCGAGACATATTTATAGATGAGCCGGAACAGATACTGATGCAAGGGCCCCGTCCGCTGGGAAACCCCGGTTTTGCCGCCCTAGAGGAGATGGTTTCGTTGGATCTAATCCGCTCCGATCCGCCGTTGGAGGCCAGTCTGAGTACTGGGCCGTTGTGGCCACGGTTGACCGAGACGAGCAGGGTGAGGAAAATGGTTGAATGATGGGAACCTCATAATGGCAATGGCAGTGGCGATGACGCCGGGGGCTTCAGGAACCATGCAGAAATCATGTATTGTTAAACGGCTCGGTGTATCGGCTCGTCCTTGCCGCAACTTGGATCGAGGCGTTCGAGATTGTCAACGTCTCTCTATTATGCAACTCTTGAAGGACTACTCGCCAACGTGCAATACAAGAGCCGTGCCCACATGACTTCGGAGAGCTCGAGTCGGGTCTGCAATGGTTCGATTCGAAGGGCACGGACACAGCTCGGACTTGGTTGGCTTGTACAAGGTTGGGAAGTCTGTCTTGACTGTTTCATCAACTGGGAGAGGGAGTAACAGGTACAGGGCCGATTGTAATCTTAGTTAACCCGTATCCCATATCCCGCATTCTACAGCCTGCAGCTTGCAGTCTATGTCCTCCTTCCTCTGTAACTATTACGCAGCATGGTCACGTGGAATCGCGCTTACGTTCTCGTTGACGCGCGAGCCGCGCGGCGCGCTTCGGCAAAACCTCGCAGTCAGCTGTGTAGGTAACCTTTGTTCTTGTACAGTTCTTCGTGTAGCAATTCATCAATCCAAGATACACAGCGGGTTCGAAGGCTGACATCTGATCAGACGCAAGCGGTGCAGGTATGTAAAAAGGGAAACCTCCTTCCTGGCCAGCTGTGCTTGGCTCCGAGTGCTGAGTTCTCCGTGCAGTTTAGCTGGCCATGAGCGGTTCTTGCTTTCTGTCAAACGGATATGATGCCAAACCTCAGCCTGGCGGAGGTCGACCAGCACGATCCTACTACCCACTGTCGACGGGTCCGCCGAGTACCCGATCTCGACGCAGTGCCTCGCATATCACGAAGCAGCTACGAAAGGACGGCCAGCTGTGGCGCTCAAAGTCCGACTGACTCGACGAACAACAACATCGCTATCGCCAAAGTCGGTAGCCTTGACTCAATCGGTGGTCATCGAAGGTTAAGGAGAAGCTCACAACAGAAGGTCCTTTGTGAGATCAAAGGGAATGCGCACAATGGCCATTCCCCGAGTCTCGGAAAAAACGGGCAATCAAGAGTGAAACGGAAATAGTTTCTTTCTGGTCGACAAAGAGCCGAGCTTGCTGTGGCCAGTGAAGCAAGGCATTGCCCACGCACACAAACGCGCTGCCTGTGTACATTGCCTGCAAACTTCATTCATGCTTCACAGCCTTGTGTCTCAACTGCCTTGGCAAAGCCGTTGCCTACGGCCTCCTTAAATATCGAATCATTTCCTCCCAAGTCCTTCTTCTTCTCATCACAACTTCTTATCCATCGCTTGCACCCGCAACCTACCCAACAGAATGGAGTCTCGCATCGACAGACTGCTGACCCTACTCAAGCTCCCCACGGAGATCCTCTTGGATATTATCGACCTACTGGACGGCGACGTTTTCCCAGCAAATCGACAACACGTCAGAAAGGTTCGGCAGACATGCAAAGCATTACACAGATTGTCCGAGCCTGCGTTTTTCCGGTTTCTCAGTTATGCCGACCAGGATCAAGCTGATAAATTAAGTCGCGTGTTGAAGGAACATCCCCACCGATATGACCTAGTCAAGCGTTTGATTGTCTTTCCTGCCCGCGGGGCGAAAAACCCGGGCAACATGGTCTGTGATCTTCCCAAATTCGGCAAGCTTAAGGTCTTGCACATTGTGAGAATTATCCGCGAAGATCGGTCACTCTTCGCCGCCCTCAACAAGACGCTCGCATTGAATGCCTTTCCCGAGTTGCGCGAATGCACGTTGGTCAACCTGTGGCCCCATCAAGTTTGGATCAACCCTTTGCTCAAATTACCCAAGCTCACGACGCTGAAAATTTCTCTCCCCTTGTTTCAGGACGATGATGACTCGCTCCCGAGACCTCATTCCACGCCGCTGAAGCATCTGGCCCTCTTGCATGCTCACAATTTGACCCCAGATGTTCTCGCGTCCATCCTGCGGTTGCCCAGGGCACTCGAGACCCTGGAGTACGAGTACTGCGATGGTTCTTCAAGGGGCCGTTCTCTTCCGTGGACCATTTTCAACAGCCTGCACACCGACGCGCTCAATCGCCTAGCGGTAATACTGGCCCGTAAGCAACCGCACCTCGAGTTGTTGAAATTATATCTCCACAACCATTACGACTTTCAAGCCGGTATGGAGACTGGAGTCATTGACTTGACGCCACTGACTGGATTGAAAGAACTCTGCCTCTCTCGGTTTAAAGTGTCCTCCTCCGACTTTTTTCCCAACCTACCGGGGGCCCTCAAAGTTCTCCGCATTGAGGGCGGATATGAAAACCTGGCGGCAATAGCACAAGGTGTTGTGGAGAAATCGGAACGTGAGGCTATCCTGTTGCCGCCTCTTGTCGTGTTCCAGAATCTCTTGCAATACCAATGGGTAGACTGCATCGCTCGAATGCGCTTGCAGATGCCGCTTCAATGCAGAGACAACAAAGTGGTGAAACAGCACTGGAGGGCGGCTACCCAATTCTTCATCAAACGTCTGCAAGTCAAAGAGGTCTTGATTGTGGATAGAGACGAGAGGTTCGAACGACGCATACAGGTGACCAAAACCGAACGCAAACCGCGGATGCTATTGAATGTCACTCCGTATGAGCACTCGCCAATCGTGAGGCTCAACCGCCTCCCCGATAACCCATATATCAAGGACTATTTTAGAACCCTCGAGTATCGTAATCTCGTTCAGAGAGGATTGACCTCTGTCTGGGAATGAAGTTTGTTGATGCTTTTGGCGGTGGGGGGGGGAGGGGATATTGCTCACACATGAACACAGAATGCACGAGGGAGGAATGTCTGCTGGCTGAGGGAGACGAACACAAGCAGCTGGGAGAGCCAGGGTGGTGTGGTGTGGTACACACGGTCCATGACTTTCAGGTGTTTTGACCTGTGGACCTGTTCAGTGAATTGTATTGTATTGTATTGTAGAGTAGATATCCATGAGATGTGGGATATTCTTTCTGATAACCAACAACCCAAAAAACGAGAAGGAAACCAAAAAAAAAAAAAAAGGTAAAAATATATAAAAAATCCCCTCCTTGCAGGGCCATCAATCTTTGTTCCCTCCCATCTTCCCCCGTATCTTGATCATTCAATCTCTCACTCTCTTGCTCTCTTTTTCTTCTTCTAGCGAGTACATTTTCCATTTCTCTTTATTTTGTCCCGCACAGCACTATCGTCTCGTCTGGCCCTCAACGAATCCTCGTCGTCGACCACGATCGGAGTCACGGAGCCTGCCAGGGTCCCCCGGCACTGGTCACTTGCAAGGCGGGTCAACAGATCTGACACGAAGAGAACCTCAACCTTTTCAGACGAGTCCTTCATACTATAATCTCATCGACTCCAATACCTCGTGAAGCTGTTCACATCTGTGATCGACCAGGCTGGCTCCCGGGGAGAGAGTCTCCCCCACCGTCAATACGGAATCGGCTGGTTCCAACCAAATGGCAAACCGTTTGGATAACACTATGTATGGCCAAACACTGACCGGGACTGCTCAGGCAGGACGACACGGTCGAAACCAAGATGAATGAGGCAAGCATGATGCGGCTAAGATACACGGCGTGGGAAGAAAGAGCGCGGAGCATTGCTGGAAAGATTTGCCCATCATGGTCCACGACGACGACGACGGTTTAGTCGGAGCGAAATATGAGCCCGCATCATCAGGAGCTGACAGGGCGAACCGGTGACTAGGGGATTTACCCACAAGGGCACACGATCTCTGGGGAGAAGGGCGAAGTAGAGAGAGGATCTAGTCACCGGAACTTTACTGCGGGACATGAATACGCGGAGGCGATACGCTCCATTTTTTTTTTCTACACCTCTACCACCGGCGGTGAGCAAAGTAGTCTGTCAATCAGGGCTTTTTCTATGAACGACTTCATCCTATGGGTGGTAGTGAAATGCAGCAAGTGCCTCTCTCTGTCTCCTCTCGTTATCTTCCCGCTCTCAACTTCCTTCTGCGGCTCGACGTTGCTCTGATGTGACCTCAGGTTGGAAGAACATGCCAGATACAAGAGTAGGAGAGAGACAGAGAGTCTGTGAAAAGCTGCAAGGCCTTTGGTGAGCTCTGCCGGCCAGGCTATTCCTGACCCTGACCCAGACCTCGTGCTATTGTTATTGTGAAAACAGGTGAGGCGTGATGATCAGATCTCCTGTCGCCTTGAAAAAGCCGCCTCCAGGACTCTGATGCGCGTACCAAGGCATAAGATCCATCATCACCTGTGTTTCTCCGTATCGTTTGTCCAAGAATCAACGCTGCGACCGACCATTTGCGCGCTCCGTGCGTTCCTTGTTAGCTTCTTCTCTCTTGGCTGCTTCGTCTTCCTGCTTCACCAATTCCGCGGCATTGTTTCGACGTTTGGTCACATTCTCGACATACCTCCCCATCCGCCTCACTGCCTCATCTATGATGGCGTGTTTCCACCAATGTTGCCAGATCTCGTGAAGATCCGCGGGCGCAATTGTAACAGCCTCGATACCGGTTGCGGTCGTGGCGGGTATTTCGAAGAATGGAAGTCGGGTTTCGCAGTCACCGGCGTCAATGGTTGCGGAAAAGATCTGCGTCGGCTCTCCTCCGTGGTCCAGATTTCGTTCCCAGACTTCCCAGACGAGCGTGCTCTTCCCGACCCACTTGACTCCCTTGTACCAAAGTGGCCCCTGGTCTGAATCTAATTGGAAATCCGCTCTGTCAATGGCCCGGAGTTCACGGATGTCGAGGCCCACGGGGCTTGTGTACTCGGGGTCCGTGACAAGATCGACCAAGATCAACCTGGAGACGTGGGACGTTCCTCTCAAGTACAGGTCTCGCAAATTGAGTAGACTTTGACGAGACTGTGAAACACCAACTTCGACAACAGTGTGTAAGTCGGTCCCACCAACGTCCTTGATCCATGCGATACCCAAGTCTGGCTCTTTATGTGACCCTCCCCATTCTCCTTGGAAAACAATATCCTCGCCACGTATTATGCAGAGTTTGTGCCGTACCGACGAATCTAATTTCTGTTTGGCGACATCACCGAGCCATTCGATGATTCGACCGTGTCTTCGGCCAGGCATTGGTGAAAGAGTGAGGACACACTTGTGGGAGTTGTATGAGATTTTGAATCTAAGGATGCGGGATGATATTAGTATCTCGTTTGATAGAGATCACAAAAGAAGAAGGGTGTGCATACCCTCTACTGAGAGACTCGAATTCAGAATCCTCGAGCAGCTGGTCAAAGGACAACTCAGGTACGATGAACTCGCGAGGTCTGTCTGGGAAATCAAGGTTGTGGCCGTCGAGGCAATACTGTAAAAATTGTCGAGCATCGTCTGTTTGGTCCAGGCCCACAGCTTGCTGGAGAGGTGTAGTCGTCTCTTGCGACTGTGTGATTGTGTGGTCAGAATCCAAGGTCTTCTGGACACGGAGAGGGAGATCGACTTGTGAATCAGAGGCCGCGCGTGACGGTGGGAGACCAACAGAGGGAGGAGATTGCCCGACGGAATCATTCACGAAGGCCATTTTTGCCAAATGAGATCTTTGTCGTGCCGCGAACTGATAATATCGGCGCGACAACGAACGTCGACGCAGCAACAAGGTATTGCGCAGCGCGGGAGCGTGAGGTGCAGATGAACTGCTTGATTTTTCGCCTTTTGGCCACGCGGTTCTTTGATTGCACCAACGTGAGATTGAGAAGCGATGCAGCTGATATTGGTGACAGACAAGTTGTTTGTGAGACCGAGACAGAAATAATTAAGGACGCGCCGTAGACGCTGACGTCATGCCACAGGCCGGACTACGGACTATGTTATTTCCGACATACAAGAAGGAAGGTTAGCCGACAACAATCATCCTGTCCACGTCTCACTTCAGGCATTGTCTGACTGTCGTAGTCTGTACATACAACAAGAACTTCTTTATTACATACATCATATTGCTGGCGTCTGAAACAATGACCCTGACTTCCACGGATACCCTCATATGACTTTCACACAACTCTGCAACTCACACGGTTCACGGTTGTTGAGCACCCTGGCCTCCAGCGCCCTGTGCCACCCGGAGAACACACTATTGTTCAACAGGTATACTGAGACTGAGCCAGACATGAATAGGCCTGAGTTAACCTGAGCAATAGCGGTGCGGTGCGAGGTTATGTGGGCCAAAATTGAGGCCTGCGTCGAGATTCCAGCGAGGAAACATTCATCGCTGCTTTGCAATTCGCATCTTGGGTGGACTACATCTGCCTGCCTGGACTCCTTCGCCACGCCCAAGCCGCCGGATTGCCTGGACCGACGAACATGCATGGCAATAACGACACTCACTCCGGGAGCTTGAGGACTATGAACGACAGTGTTGGCTTTTTGACATAGTTCGGCTACCTGGATGTCTACTAAGACTCCTGCGGAACAAGTCAGATTGTGTTATTGCCTGGAACGTCAATATGAGGATATGATGACACAAGACACTCCCTCTTTGTGAGCTCGAGCTCGAGGTTGAACTTGACAAAACTACTCGATCTGGTTTCAGTGCATTGTACGTCCCACGTTGCAGACTCGTAAGCTCTCCCCACCAACTAAATTATATGGCGCCCTTAGGGATTATATGTGCGCATTGCGTTACTAGGTCTCGGAGAGTAGAGCTAAATATCTGGAGACAGTCACATCACTTACTACACCATCAATTAATCACCGTTGTTATCATAACATTCTCAAACTTAACTTGAAATGTGCTCCGTGAGGATAAAATCCCAAGCCCTAGGCCTCTCAGCAATGATAATACTGACGGTATATTATGGAGTATTAATTCATGTACAGCCTCGCGTATATCACAACTTCACATATACACACAACTACTAGATGTAAAAACTACAAAAACTACAAAAAAACTCCTCTCAGGAGAAAACTGTAGCCCGTAGTGCAGTGGACACAGTTTTTTTTCCCGGACTCTAGGAGCCCTTCTCCTATCTCGCAGCGGATGTCCCTCCTGCTCGTCCTCCTACTCTTTCTTCCTCCGTGAGCGCTCAACCCCATTATACCCTCCCCCGTCTCTCGCTTTGAGCCTTGATTTGTCGTTGTTGTTGTTGTAACAATGCAGATTGCAACTATCAATTCCTGATGGGCAGCGCCAAGATCTGGAAGTATGTAAACCAAGGTGGTTGAGTGTTCAAAACCCCGTACTCGGTGTTACAGATTGATGCAGGCCAGATCTGACAATTGTTGCAAGGAATTTCGCGATTGTAAATGATAACACTTGAATAAAAAAAGTGGGGTCCTCAGAAGTCACGGCATATGATGTGTGATGCAGGGTGAGGCAGTGAAGAGACCTCCGGAGAGGGATGGTTGTGACTGCTGGGTGGCGAGTGAAGTTCACACACCGATTGTCTCAAGCTACGATGTCAAATTGAGAGTTGAGCGCAGCGCAGCATGGACGTGTTTAGGTTCATGATATCGCTCACAAGGCCAGGCCACCCTGAGGGAAACCCTCGATGACGACGACGACGACGACTACCAACGGCTCACGTCTGATCTGGTCCTTCCATCCTATCTCTGCCCTGCAGGATCCAGAGGGTATCACTACAGCGGCGTTCGTGTTTGCTACCTACCAGGCACATGGACAGCATGGCACATACATAGCACAGTATTTCTCGCACACCGAACACAATGACAAAGCAAGGCTGTCCCATTCCCACCGCCCCGAAATCTTGAAAGGGGGTTACGCAGTTTTGCGAAAAGCTCAGGGACCTGCAGCTGGCTGGGTGCGCTCAAAGAGGGAACAAGGATTTCCGGTCTTTCCATGAAACTCTTTGTGAGGCAAAACAAACAAGCAGAGCATTTCGGAAGCAAAGGTCCAGAGCAATCGGCGGACAAACAAACAAACAAACAAGGACCTGGATTCCCGAACCGCTACTGCTGCTCGTCCACCCCGACAGGTGTCTCGAACCAAAGACCTCAATCTGCACAAATCAAAAGAAGTCCAAGACCCGGAGCTTAAAGTCGTCCAGAAAGACACCAAGCAGCCTGCCAAAAGACAGCCTTTTCGCGAAACGGAACCTCAACCCGACATCTTTCAAGGACCATTTATTTGGCCCTGAATTCCAACCCGTCGCGACATCAATGTCTGCTAGGAGTGCGTTGATTGAAGACGAACGGCAACCATCGACGGTATCACGAGTCACCCTGACCATAGACAGACCGGTGAGCAGGGCAGATGGTTGGCCGACGCGACGTGGAGTCGGGAAAATACCGAGACCAACTCGAACAATTCCGCCAGCTCTCACGACAATAGTAGCCTCGAGGCGGGTTCACATCATGACAGCATGACTACACCACAGAATCACGGCAGCACAACACTCAAGGGGCTAATTCCGACATACGTGGCTCATGTCGAGCACAACCTCCGCCCTGGCCGAGATCCGAATACCCCTCCAAGCCCTAGAGCCGCGGGGTGTCGAAGTTCATCCCGTTGGTTCTCTCTCCCACTTCCTCGAATCCTGCACGCGTCAAGGACAGGTTGGACGGCTGTCCTCCAAACATGTTCATTGCTCTAGAGACTGCACGGCGCATCTGCGCGGATTCCCTGAAAATTGCACAACCCAAAATGATCGCGCAAGAACTACGACTATACTTTTGAACCTTGCTTTTGAAACTTGATTTTCTAAGCCAGGGAGGCAATTCTGTCACTGTCATCATCACCAGGGTCCGTTGTGTGCAGACTCTGGGCGCCAGCGCAGGTGGTAGCGGGATATCCGAGCTATTTTCGAACACTCCGCGATCCTCAAGGTCCCTTTGGCTGGGTTGCAGTGCCACAAACCCGTCACAGGCACGAGAGCAGGTACTTGTAAACGTCCGAACTAGCCTGTAGCGCGCTGACTAAGATAGTACTAGGCTACAAATGGTAAGTGCCTGGACGCATTGCCAGCACGCGCAACGCTACTCCGAATTAGGAATAGCGCCACTTCTGGCACTTGCCTTCCTTGATTGATTCCAGATACTTTGTTGTATGGACCCGTTCCAGCTTACTTCTTAGCCCCCTCCCCCCATCACACAAAGATGACAACGCACCACATTACTCAACTAACGCCAGCACAGCCTCCACAATGCGATTAGTCCGGCCCCCCCTTGACTTAAACCTTGCATGGACGATAGGTTTTGAGGGTGTCCAACGCAGGCGATGAGCCCGGTGGTCAGTCCCTGGTGTCACACCACTGCGTCAAAGGGCTTGTATTTGTCTTGTGGAGGCTTTTCTTCGTCGCCTTTGTTCTTGCTTTGCTCTGGCACACACACAAGTTCCCTGTTCTCGCATGAGTCATTGCTATATGGACGACCCCTGTGCGCTACCGAGTACTTAAAGTCTTGATCAAATAGCTCTCTTCTGTCGACCATGGAACTACCCTTACTCTACCAAAGAACCCCCTTTGCTCTACAAAATACGCACGTCTCCAACAAGGAACTCTCTTTTCTCGACCTAGTCCTCGAATCTTGACAAAAGAACAAAATGTCGGCCGTCCCTACCCTTACACTGCCACTTTCAGCCAAGAAGAGACCACGCACGGAAGATGACATTCCTACCCTCCCCTCTCCAGCCAAGAAGAGACCAGGCACGGAAGATAATGTCAACACCCTCGCCGTTTCAGTCAAGAAACTCAAGATCAAGGACAGCGTCGCGGCCCCTAGTCCGAGCTTCAGCACAGACGAGGCCGGTGCTCTGACGATCGCCAATCCAACCGACGTGAATACGTCTGATGAGATGGCGAATGAGAACATGAGCGATGACGAGGACAGTGACGCAGATTATCTACCGTGTGATCGACGCTCATGGGGCTCGAATTCACAAATGAGCTTCAGTTCGGACTCGAGCGACGACGAGGGTGAAAGCCAAGAGTCGGCGACTGCCCAACGAGAGACACTGCCGATCTTGCCCTTCGATAGGGAGTATATTTCCCCCGACGATGGGTACATAGGAGTGTCAACTAGTGATGTTTCAGGGTGGCATGAGCAGCTGCTGGATGACAAGGAGACGTCCCACCTGTTCTACACTGAAGGTTGCATCCGATTGCAGAGATGGAAGTGCCTCAAGCTGTTAGACGCCACCGCGTCTGTTCCGGGCCTGGAGAAGACGGATTCGCTGAGCTTGGCCGACGCGAATGGAAAGCCGAGCGTCTCTCGAAAGGGAGACTTTAGCGACTCGTACAGCGATCCCGCGAACTATATCCTGGACTGGATGAGGCCCGACGCGGCGGGATGGGAAGCGGCCGCGAATGGCTCGCGACTTCAGCCAGAGGCAATCAAGCTCATAGTTGACTTCTTCCATCACCGCCCGCACCTCAACCGTACCAAGTGCGAAGACTACTGCCTCAAGAAATACCTAGGAGAGGATATCGAATTCGCGACCGGGAAGCGGCCAATTGACGTGCACGCGTACCCCTCCGAGTTCCAGTTCCCCGACAGCTACATGGTCGAGATCATAGATCCCACCGTCTCCACCCCGACCCTGATGACGCTGTTCTACATCACGCCTAAGACGCTAGACGAGGGCCAACTCGCCCAGGCCAGAGAGGCGTACAGCGACTTCGTCCCGCTGTACACCTACGTTGGGCGCATGGGTCTGGCACACCAACATCAAGAGGAGCTGGTTGTGTGGCGGATCGTAGCCCCCGCTGGGCGCCCCATCGCGGCTGACATCCACCGGCTCGGTCTGCGGCTCAATCAGGACAAGTACCTCGCCATCATGAAACAATTTGTTGACTTTGTATGCGAGCCGCTACCGCTGACAGGCGATGGTCGTGGCCACAGCCTCGACAATGGGGAGGACTGGCCTATGGTGCCGCACAACCCTCTCCTCGACATGAATAACATCATTGTCCGGCCCGACTGGTCAGGCATCGCCGGCATGCTACTCTGGGGGGCCCCGCCACTCATGACCCTTCCCTTTGGCGCTTGCCTCTCCGGCCTCCTGCGTCTAGAAGGAGTCCCAGACCTCGAGTCCGTCGGGGGTGGTCAACGAGTTTGCGAACTCAATCCTTCCATATTTGAAACTTACAGCCGTAACGGGCGCGAGTTGGAGCGTTTGTGTCTGTACTACCTGCGTCAGAAGATTCCGGCCCTCGCCGAAGACCCCCAGTCCTGGCACCGCCTGTTCCAGGCCATGGGTGAGGGTATCGCGGCGGCGACCCACACGTCCGAGATCGACACCATTTGCTACGCAACGCAGCTCGACGAGCTAAGGTGGGATTGGTTTCGGCATGAGATAAAGGCTGATATACCCGACGACGAGAGCGACGTCGCAAGTTCGGAAAGCGGGAGTGGAGAAGAGAGTGGCGACGACGTGGATATGGACGTGGACTAAGAGTATCGTTTCATTTTGTTCGCTTTTCCTTGGAGTTTCTCCTGATCGTATACGTTTTTGATTGGATCAACCCATCTGAGATATACATGACAGATTGTATTGTACCTGACAAGATTTCCTTCCTTCCTACCAAATCAACCAATAAAGTCATCACACTTGCACCTTCGCGCCCTGACAGGGCGCTCTTGTATTGCATTTACCTCTTGTCCAGAGAGTGCAGAGACTTATATATTCGTTCCATGAAGCCACCAGAGGGAGTCGAATGAGGTACCAGAAACTTCCGGCCTTCCTTTCCATCAGCGCCCACTTCTGCGCCTTTGCTTCTTCAGGCTGTCGGACACTGCTTTCTCCACGACCGGTCCAGGTGCCAACGGGGGCAATGGGCGGTGCGGAACAAGAACGAAAAGAGGTCCGAGGACGTTATCTCCTTCTCCTCCTCCTCACAGCCACGAGCTTTAGAAAGGACCAAGAAATCTTGACTTCGGAGACGAGAACCTGCAGTTGAAGTCTTAATTTTTCAGATCAGCTGATTCAACGCCGTTGAGCCGACATTGTCTCGCGTGTTTTGGGGTGCAGATGCAATGCCACCCTACCAGCGCTTTGCCTGTGTGATGCGTACCCATGACGGGGCAACTCATGGTACGTTGGGCCTTCCTGTAGCAAGGGGCCCTTGTCAGAAGTCCTGGAGGAACTCTGAGTCCCAGTCACTCGACACGAGCGAGGCACGCACTCGATGGATCATCACCAGTCGTGACAGACGCTTCATCGTCCCCGTCGGCAAGAGGCATTACCAGGACCAACTGGCAGAGTAAGAGGCCCAGTTGGGCACTATAAAATTGGTCAGTCAGAAAGACGACACGTGTAACTCGCTCCACGCGAAGGGGCCAAGCATGTGACGTACCTTGGACGAATCCTGCCCGTATTTACAAGGCATCCGACCTTGATCTTCTCCAGCGCCGCATAGATAGCCTGAAGATGGTTCTTCTTGCTGTCCTAATAACCGTTTTCCCTCAGAGTCTCGGGCTCCAGGGAAGAAAGAATCAGGTGGACGACAACAGCAAGGAAGTGGTCTTCGTCGATCAGGGGCAAGACGATCGGCTTCTGGGCTGCCTTCTTGTACCGGTGAAGAATCGGTTGGACAACGGTCAGCACGGAGTTCCGCGTGGGGTAAAACGGGGTCTTGACGACGAGGGACTTGGTGCAGTAGAAGAGCTTGGACGCATTGACCTCGAACATTGACAGGGGCCACACGGACCGGGGCTGCACCAAAACAGCCATGTGATGGTAGATGCGGCCAACGGTCGGGTCATGGACCAGGACCCGGGTGTACCCCTCGTTGGCAGTGTCCCTCCAGCGCTTTTTGGCTTTCATGTCCTTGTCTTCGATGACCATTCTACGCGGCAGGCATCAGTATCTTGGTGGACGTAGCAGGGGTGGTGACTTCTACTTACCCTTATCGTGCTATGTCGGCTTTGTATTCGACCCAGAGAGGCCAGAACCGCGGGACAGTCTCATCCAGCACAGACATCATACCATATGCCAGGGTGATGAACTCCTCAATGATATCACGAGATTAGGGGAGTCGATGGCGCAGGACCTCGAGACACAAGCGTATGCCGTGCCTCCACACTCTTGCCAGCATCGCATACTTTTCCGCGGTCCTGCGGAGCGCTGGTGACGCCATGGGGTGCTACGAGGTCATGAAAAAGTCGTAGTATTCGCGCAAACATATGCCGTGGATAGTAGCGAGAGCCGCATACTACTCGGCGTTGAGACGAGGAATCCGTCGACCCAAGTAGATCCGCACCCACCATTCGTTGCCGACCTTTTTGTACTGGTCCTTGTCATTGAGCGGCCTCATCTCGACGTCGGCGTCCTCGTCAGAGGCTGGGGGTTCTTCAGTGGACAGACTGGCGTCCTGGGCCGAGTTTTGCTGGGTGGCGGCGACTTCGAGAGCCTCCTTCTCTGCTTTCGCTCTCGCTTGTGCCTCCTTCTCTTCGACTTTCTTCTGGACGGTCTCGACGCCGCGCAAGAGCTGATCAATCAAATCTTGACGTACTCTGCAGCTGCATCTTCTGATGTGCCGGAATGTTCGATCCACCAGGGGACCACACAGTCATCGAGACCACCACCCATGGTAGAGTCTCAAGTGAAGGAAGCAACGTCGACAGAATATTGGGTCAGGAGGTGAATCAAACAGAAAAGCCAATCTGGTTCGTGAACTGTGAGAGTCGTGGTGAAAAAATCATGAGAAGGGCAGAATCCGAGCAAGTGAGAGGGAGAGGGAGCATACAAAGAGATATAATGCATGCCACTTGACGGCGTTATCTCGCGTGACTTGGTCGCCCTTTGGTCGCCTTTTGCAGCAAGGCCTCCCTGTTTGTCTTACCCTCTTCCTCACCGTCCTGACCAGGATGCCTGATGATTGAGAGGGCAGCAGGCAGCAATGGCGCCTTGTCTGCTGAAGGTCCCGAATACGAGGGAGCCTAGTACAGAATCCGAGACTATGTGGCGATGACGAAACCGGGCGGAGACACCAGAAACAGCCAAACCCGCGCTGAGTGACAGGTCAAAGCAACCTGTCACTGTGGGGCATGGCTTGCACAGTGCATGAAACCGCTCAGTCATGACTGGTGCGGAGGGAGAAACGTAAAACTACAACGCATAGTGACAGCTAGTGTGACCAATCATTGTCAGCCAAAGCTGGATAGCGCGAAACAAGACGTTAGAGTAACCAGCCAACGTTGCGCGTGGAAGGCTTGGCTACACCAAAACGGGCAAAGATCGACGTGGTGGAGGCATTGACACAAGGGTTTCATTCGTTTCCACAATGTTCCTCGCCTTCTCTCCCGTTGCCTCAATGTCTGGTTTCCCAATAGAGAAGAATGTCCATGTTGATGGAGGGACCAAACGCCCCTTTATTTCCCTGTTGTCTGTTAGCCCAAAAGCCCCTCTCGGACGGCGACGAGAAAATACAAAACCCCCAATCAGTCCCGATCGGCCATCTGGAATATTATGCTCGCTTCCTCTCTCTTGTGGTATACCTACGCTCTTAGTAACGCCGCCTGTCTACCTTCTCACCATCCCGATCAAAGCAAAGGCATAGGACCGCTGTTCCTTATCGAAACCTGTCGTCGTCCCCATGGCTCACACCCCAACACGCACTTCGTCCCCCGTCGCTAACATTCCGACTCGAGCCTCGACGCAAGGAGGTGATGTCGAGAGAGGTACGCTCAGTTTGGACTATCGCCCCTTGCCACAACCAAATACTGACCTCTGGTAATAGCCAGCAGTGTTGAGGTGAAGTTGGAGATGGGTCTGGATGATCAAGACACCGTCGACTGGAGGAGACTGCCCCCGCACAGCGCAGATGACGTCGACGTCAAGGAAGAGGAGGAGGCCGAAGATCCCGCGAGCCCATCATGCCCCCAACCCATGCCCCCGTGGCAGCCTATCCCATCCCCCTATGCGGACAACAACGACGAGACCGTAGACCCGGCGGACCCTTCGAGTACCCGAGCCGCGGTCCGTTTGATGAGGAGGCTTGCTTCGCCGTACGCAGACGGGGACCCGGGCCCATCATCGCGGCAAGATACCCACGGCCAGGAGAGGCTCCCTTCACAGGACGCGGATCGCGCTGGAGACGAGCCCCAGACCCCAGTTCCCCAGGCTATGGCCCGAGACCTATTGTTTAACAAGGTCAAAGAGATGCGCAGGCCGACGCCGACACCGTGGTCAAACGCCGATGATGGCCAGGGCGAGACGAGGGACACGCCCCTCTCATGGAATGATTTTCCTCCATCGTTCAACGTCCCGGATGAAAGAGATGTCCTGACACCAACTCTGTACGGAGTGGACCCCAATGGACCCCACATGGAGGTGCCGACCGAGGTGCCGGTGGATTTTGACAACGAGGCGAGGGAGGAGGTTGGCGACGCCCCGCTTGGCCCGGGCCCGACGATTGAGCAAGTGCGCTGGATCAAGATGGTGACCCGTCTCATCCGGTTCCAGTCTAGCGTGACCAAGGCGGCCGCGAACAGGGCGTGGCAGGACGCGTTGCGGGCCAACGAACTGGCACAGCAATCGATACAGAGAAACGACGAGGCGACGGTGCGAATGAACGCCGCGATACACCGCTTGGACGCTGCGACGGAGCGCATTGACGGGGCGACGAGGGACAAGGACAGGGCGACAGAGAGCATGTACGCCGCGATAGATCGCCTGGACAACGAGTCACGGGAAAAGAATGCCACGACGGGCCGGATGGACGCTGCCATCGAGCGGCTTGACAAGGAGTCGGAGAGTATGAAGGCCGCTACGGGGCATCTTCATGCTGCCATCCAGCGGCTGGACAAGGAGACGTTGCGACAGGCAAACAGCACCGAGGGGCTGGATTCGGGCCACCGAGCACAAGGACGCGGCGCTCAAGGTCGCCATCACCATGGAGAAGGTGGTCCATGACCTAAGACTCGGTCAGCAGCACGTGGACCTCTCGCTGGAGGATCGCGCCAACGAGGTAGTGGAGGAGCTGCAGCGGGTCATCGGCGCACGCATCCAAAACGGCATGGGTCCTGTACTCAGGAAACTCATTCTCCAAAACCAAAAACAGGTCGGGTCGGCAAGGGCAGCGGAAGTTATTGTTCTTGATGAGTAATGAGGACGATAGAGCATGTATTGATGCTGACGTTGATGTTGGTGGCCATGGTGATGTTGGTGTCAAGTTATCTGTGCATGTACTTTCGAAATGATATTGTGTTGTTATCACCTGCTGCTATCACTGTACTACTCATCAAGACTGAGCTCGGCCCTCTGATGCTGCGAGACGGCCAGTTCTTGGACGACCTCAATGTGGTCGAGGGTGCGGACATGGTGGGAAATCGATGCTGTTGAGCGGCATCATATCACGTGTTTTGAAGTTGGAGATGCTCAGCGGTGCGGGGTTGTGGCCAGGTAGTGCGCGGGTCCGGAGTATGAATAATCCGGAAAATGTACGTGGAGTAATTAATCCGGCACCTAAGCAGTATGCCGAGAGCACGGAGTACGGAGTAATCGAAACTCCGGAGCCGGTGCATGCGGCGCGGACCAAGAGGTATTTGTGCCAGTCTGGCCCGTCCGACCGCCTTGACTTGCACGCTTGGTCTCCAACATGCCCGTCGATGGGGAGCTTCTGTAATCCATCCGATGCGGTGTGCCGCGGACTCATGGCTACGGACCAAAGATCAGCATCGTTACGCACGAGGTCACAGGCTTGGAGAAAGGACAGCCTGATCAATACACCCATCACGGAGGATTGTTTTTGAGAAAGTGTGAAGATCAGGACAACACCCCGGTCTACCAACGATGTGGCACAGTCCTACAATGGCCCACATGCAGAAAAAGAATGATAGTTCAGCGCACAGCCATGGAGGCACGTTTAGATGAACGCGGAGTGGCACCCCAGTGGCGGTACGTGCGCGCAGCCATCTGTCAGGGTGATTGACGATGGTGGTAGTCCAGAGTACCGACGACGAAGGCCGGCGCAGAGTCACAAACATACGTTGACGATGGAAAACACCCTGCAGCGTATGTGCGAGCTCGTCAAAGGAACAAAAGCTAAAGGCTTTTCGACACCCCGCACAGCGCGTCCAGACAACGACAATCACGTACCAGCGTTGCGGTCGTCCAACAGCACGTCTTGAACTGGCTGGAGTGGTGTGAGAAGCCGATCGATTCGGTTAAGGGGGATGGGAGGTTCTGTCGAGTGAACGGAGATCGAGGTAGTTGCCACGGCGTCGTCGTGATCTGAAGTGCGGCAAACCTCTCCATGACTTCAGAGTTGATGCCATTGCTGTAGGCTCCATGAACCCCGTCGTCCGCCGCATCCGTGGCCCATACGCGTGAAGCAGGTCCTGCTGACAAGGGTGAAGATACAGCTCGTTCATGTGGTCCTTGATTGCCTTCGTCAGGCATCTCCCTGTCAAGTTCGGTCCGCAAGCCATAGAGCTCGGGTACTTGTCAGGGCCCTTTCCTAGTTAATGGGGGTGAGTACTACCCGAGGATACGTCTGGTCCATGGCCTTGTTAAGTTGTCATGATCATGGATGAATCTGTCCGTCCGCGGAGTGGATACACGTGGTAGAGATGGAGAAGAACGAGAGCAGAGCGTTAGCCAGCGTTGTCGCCGACGTGAACACCACGTTTGACGTAGATGCCGCCACTGCGGATGTCGACTTGGTGGGCTCACCAACACAGTTCAAGTGGTAATGGTGAGTTGTGGACTCGTGGACTGGCTTTCAGTCTCGGTGACACAGCGTCGTCGATATAGCCTTGTGGACGTAGCTTGCTTGGACTTGGACCTGCGGCCTTGTAGGTCACCCTTCTTTTACACATAAAATCCAAATTCATACAGTTATGGAATTCCAATTGCCAACATAATGTAAATTTTCCAGAGTCTAGAGGGCAATGTAAGGTACGAGGAGGATAGTTGTAGGGTACGAGTAGAGTATGCTCGTACGTACGAGTAGCCTTTGCTCGTATACACGACTAGAGTATGCTCGTACATACGAGTAGCCTTTACTCGTACGTACGACTAGGGTGTGCTTGCATATACGAGTAGCCTTTACTTGTATATACGACTAGAGTATACTCGTATGTACGAGTAGCCTTTACTTGTATATGCGACTAGGGTATGCTCGTATATACAACTAGAGTATGCTCGTATATATAAGTAGCCTTTGCTCGTACGTACGAGCAGTAGATGACCTCCGTGGAGATCCCTCGGAGACGACCGCAGTAACCGACATACGCTACCGAACGTGCCTCTTTACACTATAATAATTAGCTAGTTCTAAACACTAGATTATCTAAGGCTTTATAAAGCTACCTATACGTTTACGTCTTACGGCGTAAGTATCTGAGTGAACAGGTCACAATATGGTGTCTGAACGTGAGCTGCCCGATAAGGAGGCACCACCTACTGCCATTGTCTGTTTTCCGACTCTTGAATGTGCAATGAGGCACTGAGAATAGTATCCTTCACGATGTAAGTGAGGCTGAAACGCCTGTCTCGGATAAGTTGGGCCTGGTTTGCAGGTAGGGAACCCCACTACCACTTTCTGTTTTCTGGCCTGTCCTCCAGCAGAGGCGAGTTGCGCTGGATTCTGTGACGGAGGGAGCAAGAAGACAAGAGTGAAGCGGCTCTTGAGGTCATCGTTGGTAACACAGGCAGAGTGAGACCCCTTGGCCAAGAGCAGTCCGCGGGCGTCAGTCTCAGGAAGAAGGAAACTGGCCCCAGTGTGCCGTCTGTATATAGTTCTTCCCCAGGCGACCTCCCTCCGCAATTGGCTTCAGTCTCATTATCTCGACTCGGTGTTTGACTGGTGGATCACGAGAAGAAGGAAACGGGCGCCGATGTGAGACCAGTTGCCCAGATGACCCCCTGGGGAGGAGTCATTTGCGAGGTAGTAGTCTCATTTTCTGGAGACGTTGTATGTCGAGAAGATCAAGGGAAGAAGGGAACACACAACAGCCAGAAGTCGGTGGCACTGGCGTGCTGCAGGCCAGAAATAATCTGGCGGAATAATGTGGTGGCGGACAATTGATGAACAAGTTGGTGAGATGTGTTGAACAACGAGCATTATTGTGCTTGAGTGATCATGTGCAGTCTTGACGTTCGTTGCTGTCACATAGGTGTGAGACCGCTGTGAATGACACTCACCGTGGGTGCAGTGTCAAAAGCTGCACCGTCAGTAGGTGGACGGATGAAGGTGGACGGATTATGGTTGATCCGCGTTCTGGGCACGTGCTTCGGATTATAGAATTACCGAAGACAGCGGGTCGGAGAAATCGGGTGTGGGTGGCAGATAATTTCTTGGCGCCGAGGGATTGCTCGTCTATGTGGGCCAACCCAGCAACTATGCCAAGCCTAGCAATCCGATTTGGGTACGCACGCTAGGCCCAAACCTGACTTTTCATTGACCGACAAAGAAAAGTACCGCGCGGATCCCGGGGACAAGCGAGTCCTCACCCCGCGCCTGATGGGTCCACGGGTTGACGGGTCATCATGATTAGTCTGCACGGAGACACCACGTCATGATCAGCAAAGGTTCGGTCGTCATTTCATGTCGTCGGGGCTGGTTCCGCGGAAAGCCTCCGATCGCAGCAAGGACGTGTGGCTCGTGGAGGGAGAGTCTTTGACGGTCCAGAGTCTCGTTGGTTGTGGGCTAGCCCGGCAGCTCTGAAATAGTACCATGACGCAGCAAGTAATGCCCAGGAGCTGGAATGCTCCCCGAGAAAGATTGATGGCCTTTACGGCAAGGTTTCGGGGTGGGACACCCGACGAGCGACTCAGGTGAGCCTCACGGGGCTTCTTACCGAACCATCCATCCTCAGTGCCAGTAGTCGGGATGGTCCCCTATTGGAGCCACTAGGACCCTTGACTCTGTGTGGTGTGTGAGACTTACTGAGGTCAATGCAGGAAAAACGAGAGAGGTCTCTTGACCAATCATCATGAGAAATCCAGTATGGGAGGCACGGATCTCACTGTGTTCAACTCGACTGCACTGAGTTGGCTGCCGTCATGCTGGCACGCTGGCACGCTGGCATGGGACAAATGACCTCTCGCAAGATCGGTTACCACTGATGTGCACGCTAGATTGAATTCATAGTGCCATGCAAACTCATCAGCCACTGCCTTGTCCAAATCGAGCCGAGGCCAGTTCAGCCCGTCACGTGAGATAATGCCTTAGACGTCGCGCATGACTGCCATTGAACCCGAACAAGTGGTGGATCATGATCATCTGTCCCAGCCACAGCGAGAACCGTGAACTCGGAGAACATCGAGCTCCGAGATGAAGCTCCGAGAAGATGAAGTTTTGTTTGTCGCGCGAGATAGCTGGACGGCCTGCGCCGTCAAAGTCGGATAATGTGTACAGTATCTATGATCATCTCAATCCCAACTCACCACATTCCGAAGGTTGGCGAGCTGCCCTGTCCGGCCCTGTTCTTGAATGCCGAATGCTCGAATGCCAGCGTCGCACTTCGCACGAAGTCTAATTGGAGCGATTTGTGCCCTTGATATCATCCGTGGGAAGAGGATGGACTGAGCGGGCAGAAAACCTCGGACCATGATGCGAGTGCCAATCACTCGGGCTGCTGAGATCTATCATACAAATCTCTAGGGGAACTGACACTCTTGGAAACAGACAAGTGCCTTGCCGACCATCGCCGCCACCAACACGTCGTCAAAGTCAACCAAGCCTACTGCTTCAGTCAATCAATGGGCCATATCTCAGGGTTTCCGCGTCCACCAGGACCCCACTGACCACCCTGACTCTGAGCCCTCCGAGCACCCTCACGCCATTACCCTCCGCGGCCTCCTCAGCCTCTATCGCCCCTTGATCCTCGTCACTGTGCTCCCTCTTGATCTGGAAGGCCTCCTCCAAAACCATCAGATCCTTCCACCAGACCCGATGCACCGCCTACCAGGCATCAACATCCTCCTCGCCGTTATCTATGCCTGGATGAACCGGGGTAGATGAATCACCCCGCCGCGGCGGCCACAGATTGGCAGGGGAGGAGGCCGCTGTGCTCGATGGAGACAAGAGAATTGGAGACCCCCCCTCCATCTGACGAGCCTCCGGGTCCTTGCGGCCTCCCCGGATCCTCCAGGCCTCATGCCAGTTTGGATTGCCGTCCGTGGGCTCGTCATAATCCCCGTCCGCCCGTGCGTATCTCTTGCGGAGCCGACGCAGCTGCTCTCTCTCCTCGGGGAACTTTCGAAATTCTTCGTCTCCGGTCAATCGGAACAGTTGGTCTCGCTGGTCGAGGATGAGACTTTCCATCGCGCCCGCGACCAACATTGCCTGGGACCCAAGCTCGTTGTACACGCGGAGTCGCTTCACCTGCCCTTCGAGGCGGGTCTTCTGGGCCTCCAGTGTCCTCTTGTCGCGTTCCCATGCGTCTACGTCCTCATTCTGTTCCCTCCTCGCCTTCAGGGCCACTTTCTCCGCCAAAGTCACTCTGGCTTCAAATGTCCTGGTGATGTCCCGTACCATCCCCGACTCCTGGATGGGTCGTCGCGGCAGGCCAGCTGAAGCGGACAGAGTAGCAAGAGCAGGGCGAGTGGACGGGTCAGACTGAGTAGACGGACGAGACAGGCCAGCATCAGTTGGCGGACCAGCCTGGATCGACGGACAAGTTCGAGGAGACAGACGAGATTGAGCAGATGGACCGGTGTTAATGGATGACGACGGCGGGCCAGGGCCCTTTTCGGCGCTCTTGGCATCCCTTTTCACCTTCTTGCTGCATATGAACTCCACCGAGGAGGTATCATCCTCGGTCTGGCGTCTCTTGCGATCTATTGCCAGAGGTCAGTGTTGGTCACACGTTAGCACAGTGGCTGAACGTACCGTTCCTCGGTATATGCCAGAAAGTGACGTGTTTGCTGCGTATTGCCAAGCGCGAACCATATTTCGAGTCGTTGGCCTGGGGTGGTTTTGCGAGGAAAGCCGCCCTGCCTAAACCACGTGTCATATTGTTGGCCCGGGTTGGATTAGCGAAGGAGGACCCTCTGCCAACACCACGTGTCTGATTATCAGTCGGGGTGGGACTGGCGAAGGCGGCTCCTCTGCCAACACCACGGGCTGTTATTTCCCCTCGCACCGCACGCGTGGCCGGACTGTCAGCTGGTGGAGGAGAAGCGAAGTCGGTCCCTTGGTGTGAATCACGTATCAGGTAGATACGCTGGGGTGGCTCGGCAAAGGAAGTGCCCGCCTCTGGAACTCGTCTTGGATTATCAGCCCGGGGTGGTTCGGCAAAGGAAGACCATCCCACTGAACTGCGTGGCGGATTGTCAGCCGGGGTTGAGGCAACGACGTTAGTCTCTCCACTGGCCACCCCAATTGACTGAGAGGTAGTTGTGGAGGGCAATAGGGCGATCTCCTTTCGGAATAGCCGACGTGTCGGAGTCTGGAGGGCGGCCCTTTGGCTTGTATGATTCGTTGGAGTGTCAACGGCGGCCCTCTGGCCCGAACGACGTGTCGGAGTCTCCACCGTGGGTGGGGGAATGACAACGGCGACTAGCGTTGAACGACGTCTCGGAGTCTCAGCCATGGGTAGGGCGGAATAGACGCGAAAAGCAGCAAGTGATACTCAAAGAGGAGAAGGACAGGCGGTCCGAACAGACTATGATTAGGTGGAAAAGAGCCGGTATGGGTCGGTCGGGGAAGTATGCGTTTAATCGGGGTGTAAGAGCAGGACCTGAGAGGCGAGGTTTACTGGAGGGTTTAAGTAAGTCTTCTTGCTTGCCCGTCCCACCCACACCTTCTGTCCACACAGAAAAATGGAAAGGAAGAAGCACACGGGGCGCCATGATCCATGCATGAGGCAGGCTTGCTATTGGGAACCAACAAGTGGTAGAAGTTTGCTGTGAACAGCATGAACGTGGTAGAGGGTGTGGTTGGCGGCCCAGATACGACAAAACAAGCGAACAAGGCGGTTGTGATGATGGAACCTATGAGGTGCTTGAGGACTTTTGTTCGGGGCGGTCTTTGCCGTTTTCGTTGCGGACCAGAAAGCCAAGCCAGCCATGCCCCACATGGTTCCAACGCCAACTCGACTCTAGTAGTCATGATTGCCTTTACGGGAATAGCTTGGCTCCAGGGGATGTAGCGTGGGCTTGGTGGATGGATTATAGTTACTCCGAAATCCGTGGAGTTCCCCGGAATTTTGTTACTCCGGACGTGCGCCTTCCACTGGATTATTTATACTCCGCCCCCGGGTCGACACAGAACACGAGTAGCAGTACCAGTGCCAAGATGCCAAGAGGCTAATAGGCCAAGACACTTAGTCAATGCACCACCCGTGTCAAAGTTCACGTCAAGTTCCCATCAAGTTTCCCATGTAGCCACGGGTGGCATGGACAATGCAGGCCATAAGAGTGCGGGCCACCATCACCAGTTGGCAAGGCCCTAAACATCAGCCTCTAGTCGAGCAGTGTATGCCCTTCATCCTGGATATTTGCACTCGCGGTACTTGCAATGTCAATGGCAGCCCGGGAGGATATTTTAACCCAGCCATTTAATCCACTTCCCCAAAAGTACGCCTGAGCCATTTAATAACAAGAAGCCGGGGATCCAGCCGCATCAAATTCAAGTTATCATGTCGATCCCCGATAACGAAGACAAGGAATGGAGTAATTGTGCTCAAAAGACCGCGTTAATTACATTTTGGCAAGATTTAAGCAGCAGTGCCATAGGTAGTTGTTTTCCCAAGACAGCAGCATGATGAATACACGGGCTCATAGCCCATCGCCCAACCAGCCGATAGACCGCGAGAGAATATTCCTCGAAATCTGCATTTGATACTTGGAAAAGCAACCGCACTAATATAACACGAGGAATATGCTCGGACTATACACTACCCCAACCAGCTGTCCGGACGGCCTCCATTGCCTGGCTGCACTCCGCTTTAACACCCGGACTGGAACCGGTCAAGACGCCGTCTGTCCCTGGGCTTCTTTTATATTCACGCCCATTCTGAGTGGTGTTGCCATGGCAGCATCGATCATTCTTCCCGGGTTGCTGACGGCCATTGGATGATGGCTGCAGGGTAGTACCTATGGCTGAATCAGCTGTCACAAGGTGTTGTTGGCTTTGGGCACGCCTTGCCAACGTCAGAAGGGTTCGCCAGAACGAGGTCCGTGTCGATGTCAACCATTGGTGTTTAACCGCCTTGAGACCGAAAGTAACTCCTTGTTCTGGCCAGGCATTCCATTTCTGCCTCCATCTCCCTCTTCATCTGCCGGAATGGAAGAGACTTCATTCCGTTCAAACACAGACCATCCCCACGCCTCGCCAGAGCTAGGCGTTTCCTCCTTCCGCCTACTTCCTGGCATCAAACAGAGGTCGTTCATATTCTTCACTGACTGTCGGCGGCGTCCCGGTCTCGTGAAGCACAAACAAACAAACTCCAAATCCTGGGCAGGCGTTTCCTCCCTCCGTCGGCTTCGCCGTTGTCAACCCTTCGGATCAGGGCAATTTCCGAAACCGAGAAGGGGGCCATATAGATGAATCGCGATTCCTTGGTGACAGTCTGCGGTGTTCAACTCTCATGAACCACAAGCGAACTCCAAGCTTGGGCTGTGCTTCTCTCCTCTGCCTGGCTGTTAGGAGACTTTTCAGATGTATTCCGCTTCCTCGATGACGACTTTCGCGTTCAACCTTCATAGAATTCCAACAAACTCCACGTCCAAAGTCCAGCCTCCAGGCCCAGCATCCCTCTTTCCTTAATTTCCGAGTTCAAAACGATTTGAGGCTGTTCAGAGGCCCTCTGGCTTCTCGATAAACTGGTCAAACCTGCCGCCTCGATGGGCTGGACGTCTGTCACTACTAAGTACGAGTCTGTAGCGCTCAAATGTATCATTTCACCGGCATGGGAATGTTCTCCAAAGCTCATCCGCTACGTCTGTGGTCACAGCCTCCGTTGGTCTGGCAAAATCACCCTGACATCAGCACAGCATCGTCTAGCAGAGCCTGAACTCTTCGTCCTTCTCTGGAGTTGCGCTCCAACTTCTTCCACTGTGCGTACATTCACCCACCCACGGATTCGCGCAGTTCTGCCTTACGCCTGCATTCTAGGTATTACACAGACCATGCAGCAGACTCGGACCAATGATGTGATTGGAGACGTAAGTGGAACTGAGGTTAAGCACGTTCTCTTGGTCACATGGGACCAAGAATCCTGTTCCGTTGGGCTAGAAGCATTGCTATGGCAGCAACACTGCGACGTCGAAAAGCTCGAATGCTTTTGCCCTTCTTATGCGAGAAAACACAGACAATTAGCCGCCGGGTTCTTTTCACAATGCCATCCGTTACTGCAGGATACTGTCGCTGTTTTGATGAACGATGGAGAATCATGCGCCAATTCCCTGCCTGCCTGCTTCTCGTGTTCCGCATAATCGGTGCAAGAGATTGCGGGCCCTCGGCACAACGTGCTTTTCTCCCTCCTAATGGGCGGTTCCATCTCTTGCTCTACGAATCCTCTCTCCGTGGGTGTTCTCTCTCCACACCTGCGCTCTCAGAGGTCTTCCTACGATCTTCGCCACAGCTCTTCAGCCAACAGCTTCACAATCCTCGAAAGTCGATCAATTCCCCTGTATCTGCGGCCGGTCCTCGCGTCAAGGTCTTCACGAAGGCAGAGGACACAGCTCAGCTCGTTGACCATGCACTTCCTTCGCCCCGCAGATGCCAACACCACTCGAGCATGGTATGGTGCCCTCCACGCCTGCCCGTTCTTCTCAGTCTCGGCTTGGTTCTACGGATACCGCAAGGCAATACGATCGAATCGATGCAATCAGCATACAAAACTGAATCAATCCAGCACAACAGGAAGACAAAGAGTCCCAAGACCTTCTATCAAACATGTCGAATATGCCCGTAGAAGCACTGACTATCAAGATTGACTTACATGTTCTGCCGTAAAAACAGCACTTGACGGTCCACCCTACTTGATAACTAAGCGAGGCCGCATGTCACATGGCAGGCTGAAATTCCTCTCCATTGCGAAATTTCAGAAACGTTGTTTGTCAGGTCACAAAATTCTTCCGGTATTGCCTAATTCGGTAATTGTCCTACCCAAAACAGAAAAGTTCTTGGCAACACTGCACTCGCGGTTTCGTCCACCACGTCAAACGGGAATAAACCAGCGTCATGCGTGCATCTCGGCGTAGTGGTGGTGGTGGCGGTCGCGCTGTCATCGTCGGTGCCAGCTGCTGCAGTCTGCATCACTTCCAACATGCAGCTCTTGTCAAACTGAGCATCAGAGAGACAGGCGTAGGTGTGCGCGCGGCTGAGCATCGTCAAGCACGCAACAAGCCAGCCTCCTGGTAGAGGGAAGCGCACACTTTGAGCTTCGTTTGGTGAAGAAGCTACTCACATCTGATGGTGATGAGCTGATACGGCCGTCGCCACGATGGAGCAAAATTCTTCCTGGGTCAACAAGTTAGTTTTACCCTTCGTCAGCATAGTTCCAGACCTCGTCATATGTTTCGACCTCGTCGGATAGTATCGTCTTCACTATCCACGGCGGAACCCGTGTCAGAGGGCATTGGATATCACACACACATGGCTCGGAAATAGAAAAGAATCCCTTCAGCGCTCAAAAGCTACAACTTTAAAATGTCTTTTAGCTATCCGCAGGGAACAACGGCCAAGTACCGCCAGCGGGTGACGAAGCTAGAATACATAGTGCATAGTACCATTGCTCCGCCCGGGGCCACAGGAATGACGAAGCGAGGCTTGCTTCTAGTAGATGATTCAGGCAAGGGTCGGTAAATACTCTTTCTTGTGTCGCCATCTCCTCGCTTGCATTTGTTGAAGCCGAGCCCCTTCGGCCCCGTGCAGGGAAATGGGACCCAAGGTGTGCCCAAGTCCAGGGCCGCTTGCATTCTGCCCTACCTTGCCTTGCTTGGTGCCTTATTCATGACTGCTCTCGACAAGACACGCATGATACACCAAGCCGCCCAACTCACCCCCGGAGAGCGTTGAAACCTGATCCATCCTCGACATTTACAACTGCAATTACAGAGCTCGACCGACACTCGCTGCGTTGTCAACACCTTCTGTGGATCAGGTATAGCAGTCAACAGCGCTTTTGCAGCTATGCAACACAGAAGGAAGAGGGGGGGAAGCGAGAACAACACAGAGGGTAAAAAGGATTGGGTCAGTAGGAGAGGGAAACGACACAGGTACACAAGGAGAGAAGGGAAGGGGAAAGGCAAAAAGACGTCGGCCAGAAGAGAGGATAGATAGGAGATGGAAAAACTGTTCTACCAGCAGTTGATAGGCAATGCCATGGATTGTTTTGTCTGTATATGGCCGTTTGAGTCCTTGCCTGTCTCGTTCCCGTGTCTGTACATCACCTGGAAAATCGCCAGCCATTGCCCCCATCCTGTCCTGGCGCACTGGATCCCTCAACGTCCGAACCCAGGTCGAGTTGTGATTGAATAAAATCGCCCAAGGTCTCGTCCAAGGTCCGGCCCAGGGCAAAAAAGGGACTTTGTGAAGGGCCCATCTGCCCTTATGGCACTTTCCTGTAATGATCCCCATATCTCAATCGTGCCCCGTCTCTGCACCTTCTTGGTGCAACAGCCAATGTCGACGTATCCATATGCCGTAAGCTTTGTGGTTTTTGAAGCAAGGACACCCCCCCCCCCCCCCCCCCAACCAAGGTTATCCAAAAGTTGAAGATGGCTCTCTCATTGCAGACTGTGAGGACCGTCTCTATGTTGAGCTAGATTGAGAAGGCTGGGTAGATGGGGAGGAAACCTGACCAGATCTCCTTGATACTCTAAGCGGCAGATTTCTTCTGCGTTGACCCAAAGCCTGATGAATCAAATGTTGATCCACTGATCGGATCGTTTATGTGTGTTCGTCCCGAGCAAAGGTACAGACACTTGCAGTTGAGGCAGGAGGTTGTTTTGTTCTGTAGAATGGATGGCTGCCACTCCGCTAGGGACTTGACCCTTTGCGATAGTGCCGGCGACGGAGACAAGGGCAGCCTTTTGCCGGTTACGTCTCTTGTGACGGAGGAATACTCTGGCATAGTCTGTCTCGCAGACCACACAAAGCTCTGGAAAACCTTGCACGAGAGTTCAGTTTTGTTCCCCTTTTCGCCTCTCCTGTCTAGTTTGTTTTCCTCCTTCCTCTCCGTACGCACCAATCCATACGTACCAGCTGGCTGCGCAAGGGCTTTGACCACCGTAGCAGTTTTACCATCGGACAAATCGTCCGCCACCCTCACCGGCCCCGTGGCAGTTGAAGGTGTTGACGGCCGTCGTCATGAAATGATTGGCTGCAACAGCGGCTGCCACCACCTTTAAAGTTGAAGGGGCCATTGAGTTTAGGGGTGTTCGTCGCTGCTGTTGCCGCTGATAGCTTGATTTGGGGCGGCCGAGATGCCTACCATATTTCTGTCAGTTGTGATGGGATCGAGCACAGGGGGCTTTGGATTACCAATAAATGTGTAGCAGTTGGTTGTAGCGGTCAGATCGAGGTGCACTCTCTTGTGTGTGTCTTCGTCTTCTCTCTGTACTCTCTTGTGTCTCTCCGTCCCCAAAGTCGCTCGTTGAAAAGCTCCTTGACGCAATCAACAAATAGCCGAAGTACTGGCAGTCAGGTGCTCACACGACTCGCCCAAGAAAAGTACGAAGCGACGGAGAAGCCGATAGTGTGGTTAGCATCGAGGCGCGGTCCGGGAGGGAAAGGAAGAAGAATGATAGCGTATTGAGAGAGAAAGAGAAGGGGAAGGGGAGGAAAGAGAGAAGGAGAGGGTCACGAATCACATGTTAATAACGCGGCTGGTGATGTCGTACATACAGGAGGGCTTCCGATTGTAGTCTCCCGCAGAAGGAGGTGAAAGAAGAAACACCCTCTTCATCTCCCTCTCCGTCCTCATGCCCAGATCTGCATCCTCTTCCTCTTGTCCCGTGGCCCACAGACTCAGAACAAGAAAACACGCCATGAAATACAGGGGCCACAAATAAAAGCATTTTTGCAGAAATCAGGAGCCAGGTCGATGTCAATGTATTTTGATTCCATATCTAGGGATGCTACACGTATGCCTTGTCCACCATGCTTCACGCTGTTTTCATGTCTCATGTCCATATCCATACCCATATCATTCTTACGCAACTGAATTTGGCCAGTTGTCCGTCAGGAGGGGATAATTGTTCGCAAAAGCCGACTGAAATACTCGTTGGCGTTGGTGAGGACCACCGAATACCTTTTCCGCGAGCTCCCACAGATGGCTGTTGGTGATTCCAGACATATCAGAGTTGTCCGATGGGAGGACTCCGGAGGTATTACTTGTTGTGCGCTTCTTCCGCTGCGAAGGGACGCTCATTGTATCGAACTGTCAGTAGGGGACACGTCCAATGAGGCTGCTGGGAGGACCCCGGCACATTAACCGAGTCTGTAGGCTGTTGGGTCTGGTCCGTAGACAAATTCAGGCCAAATTGAGGGGGACGTCCAGGGAGTTTTCCAATCCGATATTGGACCCGGCTCGGCCAGATATAATTGCCACTTCCTTTCGGTTGACCCTCGACGTAGACCAGGTTTGGAACGGACTGAGTCCCCCTCAATTGGCTGGACTGTAAACCGGTCGCTACAGTGTGGGTCTGGATGGCGATTATTGTAACAGTCGACCAAACGAAAGTCGCCATCGATGGAAAAGAAGCGGGAACTGTGAATGGGTTTATCTCGCTTGTCCCTTAAGATACCATCGTACGTGTTGTAGACAAAAACGCCCCCATCATTCATGGCGGCATCCAGGTGGAGCTTGGAACCAAGTACCATTGTGACCTTGAATGTCGGATTTGGTGACTTATTTATATTCAAGTGCTACCCGATTGCAGTGTATCACTGTGATAGCGTTAGAAAGGGGCAAGGTCTCGATGGCCAAGAATACTAGCCTGGGCCTTCTGGTCTCGACAAATGTGTATGGAGGTTACCGTGACGGTCAATTGATAGCAGTTTTCCCGTTTCGTCCACCTGCAAGGCAACACTGATCCTGTGTAGACTGTTATGAAGGACTCCGTGACTCGATAAAATTGCAGGATTAGGAGGAAGTGGTGGAAAGGGAGGTCTACAAGCGAATATTGAGCAGGGACTTGGAGGCCGTCATCGAGGTCGTAACTGAAGCGGAGTGGAAGGGGCGTCTTGCGGGGAGTATTGAGTAGGGACTCGATGGACAGAGGCCGTCTGTCTGACACATTGCTGTTGAGCAGGAGTGGGGACATGCACCCCGACCTTATACCCTCGTTGAGAATTCCGATGACCATTCAGTCATCCATGTATGGATTCTGACCCATCATCATCCGCGACAGTGACTGTATCCAACTCCCATGCACAGGACTTGTGTACGATGTGTTTCCTGAGGCCGTCGCGCTTTATTGCACTACACAATGGACAATCGCGAATGTCGACGAAGTCGAGCCCACCTGTGGATCCCGGATGACCGCGGATGCTCGACCTTGTCCTCCAAAGCCCCCATAATCGGCCACGTCAGATTGGGAGAAAAGAAGCGAGGGGTGCGCAGTTCGCGAGTGCAGTGTTGCCGACAGTTTTCTGTTTCGGGAAGGAAAGTTATCAGATTAGGAAATAGATGGAGATTTTGTGACCCGACAAACAACATTTCTGAAAATGGCAAATGGACAGAAATGTCAGCCTGACATGTGACATGTAGCCTTGCTTAGTTATCAAGTAGGGTCGACCATCAAGTGCAGTTTTTACGGTGAAGTATGTAAGCTAGACCTGGTAGACACGTGCTTATACTTGGCATGTTTGACGTCTTTGTATGTAAACCTTGGCGACAAAGACTTTCGCTTCTTGTTGCGCTGGATCAGTTCGGTTTTCGGAGACAGTACGAGTCCGGGGGGAGTCTGTGACTTGGCAAGGAGAGTATATTATCGCGTGCGCAGCAAATTTCGATGAGAGAAGGGGGGTTGAGGTACGGAGAAGAGCATAGAGACAACTGGATTTGTGTCCAAGGTGAGCCCTTCAGATGGCGACGGCTTGAGCGGGGCAGTGTTCTTCCCAAGCGAAATCTGGTCGGGGAGAGGGTGGGTAGGAATATCAATTAGTGGGAGCTCACCAGTCAGACGCTGTGAAGGATTTCGGCAGCTGAATTGCCTCTCCCTGGCCATAGCAAGCCAGAAGCATGGCGGATGTTGATCCCTAAGCAGCAGAAAACGGGAGCGATCTAGAAGCAGATGCAAGCATGGAGCAAGCGCGTGAAAACAGAGGCAAGGAGGGGACCAGAACGGAAGAAAAGTCTAAGAAGTGTCGACGGCTCCTCAAATGCTAGACGACAGCGGTACGTCGGGGCCAAGCTTGCACGTGAAGTTAAGGGCTGCGGGAAAGAATGGATGATGTGGGACAGGTAGACAACCAAGGGGCTTTATGAGGTCGGAGACTAGCATAGGAGAAGGGTTTCATAGGTAGCGGGAACAAATTTCTATAAGAAATGGCACGAAAGCCGGCGCTTCAGCCTTTCCGGTGAAGCCGAAACATGACTTCCTTGCTGAGGGTGTCTCGAATTGTTGCCAACGGATATATAGTTGGCAGGAGATGCCCGGAATTAAGCATCCCACCTGTGGACAGCTCGCTATTTGCATTGAAAGCGAGGCCTAATGCATCGACCTCGGGACCCGTCCTCCTGAGATGCTCTTTTGTCAACAGTACCCGTCGCCGTCTCCAGTTCATGACGTTACCCAGCCCGGGGAGTGCTCCCTTGCTGATAATACTCGTTGCTAGCAAGCCCGCTACGCCCGCCTTTCGTGGCTGAGCACCTGGGTACACACATCCGCCTGCATGCCTGCTCGCCCAAAAGATACCACCCTCGGATCTGACCCCTGGACCTGCCCGTCCGGCTTTGCCCTTGTCCACGTACGTTCTTGTTACCTCGTTGCTCAGCTTGCCTATCACTGCCTCTGCTGGCCATGACATCTGTTTTGCGCGAACCGTTGGTCGCGATATGCCCAGCAGCCGTTGCCAGGCTCTGCTCCCGCCCAAAATCCATATTCTATCAGGAGGCTACCTCTTGCTTCGGGGCCCGGGTGCCCGTCACGTCTCGAGAAAAGGAGGAAGTGGGTAGGGAAACGATGCACGTGCATGAATGGTTAGGGTTTGAGTTCTACAGAAGAGGGAAGAGAATGGGGAAGCGTAGGTGGACACGCGACGATATGTTACAGACAGCCTTGAGTGCGCACTCATGGCGCTCAAATGGATTTGACGGTGAGTGCAACCGCCGGTTTCACCCAGCCATGTCATACGCTGGTGTTCAGACACAACACCGAAAACTGAACGGTGCATTCTGTACTTGCAGGTGCAAGAAGGAACGGCGAAACCAAAGTCCAAAGATTTCTCCGTCTGACTCACAGAGCGTTCCGATTCGGCTTTAACGTGGCATAAAAGGCCCTGATGTGTGAGCTACTAAGGCCGTGAGAGGACGTTCCGATCAGGTAAAGCGACCAGAAAAAATACAGATCGGTAGCCGGCTGTCTACCTATCTCTTCCCATTTCGACGGCAATGTTCGTACCTCTCGACCAGTGACATTTTCCGCCTTGCTACCGGCAGCTTGGGCTGTAGGTGGCACTGTAAGATCAGTAGCGATTGATATATTCGGTCCAGGCACACACAGCCTGGCGCACCCCAGCGTGCAGGTCCGACTAGACGGTCATGGCGGTGAGAGGAGATGCCGACCGTCGAATCGAGACAACTCAACGTCGAAAAGGCCCGAAGCTCGAGAAGCTCCAACGGCAGCCAGAGATCCCGGAGCAAAGAAATACCTGCCAGACGCGACCGCCACTTCTGAGTTTTCAGCTGCACACGGGACTAAGCTCGGGTATAGGCAATACTGATGTCTGTGCCTTGTGACGCTGCAGTTGGTCTCTGGCTCCTGTTGTGATACATACGGACTGAAAGAATGCAACGATGAACGGGTCCCGCAGGCCTCGAACTGAACATTTCCATAGGCAACCCACAAGGACGTGGAGTCCTTTGTTTTCTCTTGGTACAAGAGTTTTCTCCAATATGTATTGATGTGGCCGAGGTTCCGAGACCGTTCAATTACAAAGATCGATACTCTATCTTTGAGACCCTTGTATGTTTCTTTCTCAAGGATACCGTGCTTCCACTGAAACAAAGGACGAAGAGGGTGCGTCTGGAGGATCGAATGGACATGTATCAGGATTCAGAGATCGGTTTGACAAAACGGAGGACCGACATCGTCCCGTCCAACAACCCCCAAAGTCATGCTTTATCAGTCGGAAGGCCTTGACTCAGGCCGTTGAGGCAAAGAGGAGGTATTTGGAGGCTGCTCAGGAGCATCGGCTGCTGCGTACTCGTCTTCTTGCTAGGCATGTTCTTGCCAGTCTGCTGGAGTCTCCTTTTCGTTTGATGTAATTGAAAGATCCTCACGTCACCTACACAGCCTGGACCACATGTATGCTCCGCCGTAGAAAGTGCATTTGACGCTTCACCATACTTGATAACTAAGCAAGGCTGCATATCACACGTCAGGCTGAGATTCCTGTCCATTTGCAATTTTCAGAAATGTTGTTTGTTGGGTCACAAAGAATTTCATCTATTTCCTAATCCGGTAATCTTTCTTCCTAAAAAGGGAAACCTCTCAAACTCATCCCTTGCGCCTTCTGCCACATGAATCAGATCTGCTGGTCTGCTGGAAGTGTCCGTCGCTTTCGACCTCCCTCCTTGCTGTCGCAAGTAGACCGATCGTTGCGCGTGACCTCAGCGCTGCATGATAAAGGGCAACATACGACGGCTTCTGCTTGCCGTTGACGATCTTCCGGTTCCATCTCCGAGACCCGCCTTCGAATCTTCATCCGCATTACGTAAGTAGAGGAAGCCGAAGCGCTTTATCTTGCCAAAGAGCTTAGCTAGTCACTGGAAGTGCCTACGCGCTACCTGAGCGAGTGCAACGTACAACGGCTCGCCGCCGTTGACAATCTTGTTGTTCATCTCCGATACCGCCGTTCAAGGTCTCCCTCGTCCGGGTTGGCAAAGAAAGCGAAACAGAAGCCAAAGCCCTTGCTATTCATCTCTATCCTAGCTTGGTGAGCTATTGCACTCACTGCTCTGCCGGTTGAGAAGGCCCATTGTTCAACGACGGGGCGAGCACTTGGCTTTAGCTTTGCTTCAGGGGTTGCCTCACGCGTCAGCTAGAAAATGTCGTCGGACCATCCCCAAGTTCTCGTTTTTCATGATCCGTATCTGCATCGTTGCAACGGGCGTTCTCGCAGGCGCAAATGTAAAGCTAATGCGAGAAAGGCGTGTGCTTGCTCCGCAGAGATGCCTGGAAATATGTGCAAACCGGCCACACATGGTGTATCTCGAAGTCTGATTGAATGCTAAAGGGTTCAACGGAAGTCGACCTTTTGAGATCCAGGCTTATCATGAAGATTTGGTTCCCTAAGTGCAATGCTCGAAAACCTTTCTGGGTGGTTTCGTCGATCCTGGTCGAAAATGCATCTGGCGCGATGGAGGATCAGTTGAATGGTAATTGACCAAAATGACAGACACGAGTTTGTGTGACTAGAGCTGATGTGATGTGCTATTATTGGCGTACTCGTAGAGGGTCTCGGCCAGCTCTATAAGGTCTATCACGTCCTCGGCCATAGCTCTGCTGCTGCGCTCGAGTATCATTTCACTAGGGACGGGCTCACGCCCAGGTACACCCTGTGATTGTCATCGGTGAACGTCGTGCTATTCGTATTTGTATCGGTATCGGCATAGCATACGTGTATATGTCAACGCTGTTCGTCTTGCTTATGGCGAGCTTCCTGACGATGGACCACCACCCACCCAGGCACACACACCTGTCATATAACGCGCGTACCTTCCCATTTGGCCTCTCGTGGGCGAGCATGCCCAGCGTCGTGTGGTAGAACCCGTCGACCGTCCTGGACCCGCACGTGCAGCACATACAGCTCATGGATACGGCCTTGCATCCCTTTTACAGAAGTCTCATCCCATGTACACGCTGGCAGTCTCGGTAGTGGAGTCGTTCGTGTCCTCGAAGCAGACCGTGGTGCTGCCCGGGTTGTCGTCATGGTTTTCGCCGCAGTGTCTGGACGTGAGCGAACGGATGTGTCCGCAGCCGTTGGTGATGGCGTACTTGGTGCGGCTCATGGAGACGGTGACGCTCCTTTACCTGTAGATGATCAACCAGCGGTTTTGTGTGCATGAGTAGCTGCGTGAGCGTGAAGAGGTCTTCGTACCTGTGCAGAAAGTGGACCGCCGCCTCGCAGCTGATCATCGGCTTGAGGTCGTCAGCGGATACCGTCTCGCCGTGGTCGGGATCGATGTTCCTGAACGGTCCGTCCTCATGACGTTAAAAGAGTTCATCCTTCTTAAAGTTGATGTTGCCAGTGTAGTACGTCTTGCTGTTCACGCGCATCAATATGATGTTGGACAAAAGCACGAGGCTGTCCATGGATATAAAGGCGGCGTCGCTCAATATGTGGTTCACCATAGCGTTCGGGCATATGAGTGTGGTGGGGTTAGTAGTCAAGCAAGAGGTAGGGAATGCCCGTCCCCAAGATCACGTAACCAGGATCAACGTGTCAGTCACGGAAACTACTTTGACATGTTCACGGCGGATAGCAGCCTTGCCAGGAGTATATATTCAGCCCCGCCCGTTCCGTCCTATTCACTCTGTTCGCTACACCTTCACTTCCTTCCCTTCCATCACACACATCCCCACTTTTCTTTTTCAAGTGATATCAGTTACAACAGCGAAATATCCTCCAACAATTGCCGGATCAGGTCTGCATCAATCTATAATCACCAAAGTTGAGGGTTCGAATCTCGAACTACCCTTGGTTTATAAATTTCCACTCATGGTGGTGATGTATGAGCTTCTTCTTGGCCTTACTCACTCACTAGGAATTGATGACTGCAGTCCGCATTGTTACAACAACAACAACGACAAATCAAGGCTCAAAGCGAGAGACGGGGGAGGGTATATTATGGGGTTGAGCGCTCACGGAGGAAGAAAGAGGAGGAGGACGAGCAGGAGGGAGTTCCGCTGCGCGATAGGAGAAGGGCTCCTAGAGTCCGGGAAAAAAAAACTGTGTCCACTGCACTACGGGCTACAGTTTTCTCCTGAGAGGAGTTTTTTTGCTTGTACGGAAGAAGGTAAGGGGGCAGGAGGGGGGTAGGAGGTCAGCAGAGGGGTGACAGGGATTATTTTTGATATTGTTTATTTTTTTCCCCCCCAGAGGGGATAGGCTTCAAGTCTGGGAAATCACAAAATAAAAACTAAAAAACGTCCAGAATTAGCTGTGTGCCCTTCACATCCCCAGGATTAATGACTCTACTTGGCGTGAGTCTCGTAAATGTACAGTTAAACTACTATATTCCTACGCAACCATCAGTGATACCCTTGTACGAGTATCAGTCTACCTGATTCACCCCATGCCACTCGCCTCGAGTATGGTGCTGATCGAGCTGTTGATGCTATCCAGTCATTACCCACCTCGACAAGGTTCGGCACGTAGCGTGTGCTCACGAACCCGTGCACATACTGGGGTTGGCATTTGATCTTCTTCCAGATCACCTGCATGTGCGTGAGCAGCTAGTTGTTCTCCAGCGTCTCGAAAGCCCAACCAAGCACTCGGTGATATTCGTCTTCTTGACACCATGCATGCAGACCTGAACACGTTCGTCAACATGCACAAGAACATGGTCGTCCGCAGTACCACCATGATGAGTAGCGAGAACCCCAGCACCAAGTGCAAAAGCCCGAGTTGATGTACTAGCTCTTCCCACCGCCCTCGATCTCCAGCCTTCCGAAGCATGATCAAAGTCCTTGCCACAGCGTACCCAAGGAAATAGTTTATCTGTCACCTGCTCGACCGGAAATGCCACCTGTGGAAAACAGCAAATGGCGGACACTACCGCTTTGACAGGAACGGAGCGGTCTTTGACAAGGGACTCCTGAAGTCCATTCACGCCATGATACTCGAGTACGAACTGTGCTGCTCCTTAGCGAGCTGATACTGTAGTCACAAAAGGCTGAACGGCTGCGAATTAGGCCAAAAAGGAGGTCTGTGCGACCATGAATCAGAGATCGCACTGGGGCATTGGAAGCGGCACTGAAGAAAACCAAGCCTCCATGAAATGATGAGATAGATAGAAACAGTGGTTCCGTAATGTATGCCCAAGGGCAAAGGTGTGAGACGCCGATGCGTGGACCTTGAATGTATGTCAGCACGACACAAGATACCTACTTTAGTAATTGGAGTACAAGTGTCAAAGTGGGATGTGAATACCGAGGGTGGTCAACAACGCCGCTCGCCAGCGTCGTGATCGACTTTCAACCAGCAAAACGAGCGTGGACAAGAAGAGTGCAGTTGAAATGATCGGGCGTGAGCTGTGACCAGTATCTGGAATCTGGTCATCCGACATGGATGAGGTATGAGGGAGTAAGGAGGGTGGAGGAACAAAACGGGGGATGTAGACTAATTGAAATATATCTGTTGCGCGCGCCTCTTCGATTGTCTCGGCTCTGATTGATGGTATTCTTAAACTAGTCCGAGGCTGCGACATGGCGCGGGTCCGACCCCGACACTAAGACGCGGCAAGGGCCGGGCACTAATTAAGATGGCCATAAATCACACTGTGTACTTCCACATTTAAAAACGGCCCCCTGGAAAGCTCTTTCAAACGCGAAGGACAGATTCTTCGCAGGGCAAATTTTCCTGATCTTCTGACTAATCAGATTAGGTGCATTGCCCCGGCGAACTATCTACTGTACTCAGCTCCGATCTTCTAGTACTTGTCACGGGCTGATCCCCACTACCTTCCTCTACCACGGCTTAAACCCTCTATTTCAATAGACTTCTCTTTATCTTCCACGCAAAAATCCTCGTTACTGTCATCTTCGCTGTCGGACTCAAAGTAGGAATCCATGTTGGCTTCCTCTCTGGTCAGCTAACATTCTTCTTCGCATTGGAAGGTTGGGGAGATCCACGGTCGTTGCCATTAATATTGGCGGACTTGTAGCGCCCACATTCGAATCGTGTTTAGGACAGAGGATGGTGGTAGTGTACAGTTTGGCGCTTTCACCATCGTCCCTTTCGACTTGGAGCTAGTTAGTTGTTTTTCATCGACCAAGGAGATGAGTGGTCATTGTCGAACACCAAGGAGGGCGGGCGTGTATAAGATATAACGCACTTCGCGAGACACCTGCAGCTGGCTGATCGCGCCGATCTCTATATCATCAGGAATGTCTTCGAGGTCACAGAACGTCTCGACTTCCTCATCGGTGTAGACCGGGTCCTCTCCGGGTGTGACATCTCCAGCGAAACTGGTCTCCTGCTCTTCCCCGAATTTACTGTGCAAACATGATTGGTGCTGGTTGATCAAGCTTCAAACCGACAGCAGAACCCACCATTTTGCTCCGGTCGGCGTAGATACCGCGTATATGTCGTATAGCCTCTTTTGCGGTTCGGTAAGCGGTACTGTGACAAGAAATCCAGTCTTGGGAGGAAGACCCGTGGCCGTGTCATTGATGGTTGCCCTCTCTGTCTTGGGTGAAATGATTTGTTCAAAGCTCCTCAACATTCGTACGCTGCGTCTCTGCTGGGATGGCGTACTGTCGGGTTGGAGACCTTGCATGATCGGCTTTATGTAGCCGGCTCGGAAGACAGGAATACTCGGCAACCCTGGCAACTTCGGAGCCTCCCATCTTGTTACCTTCGTTTGTCAGAAGCGTGAGTCTCCTGTGGCTGAGCAGTAGCACCCCGCCCGCCTGATCCCACTGTTGTATCTTCAACGAAGTCTCAGAGTCAACAACATGGTAGAGACCACCGAGAACGGCGTGGTTGCGGACCCATTTCGAGAACTCCTCCACCCAATTGTTGACCAGACTGCCGGGAGCGAGGATCAGTTCCTTGATCTGCCGTAAATGCAGAGGAATGTGTTCCCGTATGCTTGCGTCATCGCTCCGATTGCAACGACAGATGGCGACGAGCAGAAGAATCAACTGAAACGTCTTTGCCCATTCCCATCTCGTGCGCCAGGATAATGCCCTGCCTGTCTGGAGCTTCGATGACTTCGCGCCACGTGCTCCTCATACTGTCTAATTGATGCGGCTTCACGTGAAGAGTAATCTCAGGCTCGAGGTAGACGGGCCTCGATCCAGCATTCATGACCATCCCAGCACTTTTGTCCTATGTCTCTGAGCTTCTCATCCTGTCTCGCCGAACTTCTGCAGGCTTGTTCTCGTCTTGAAAGGGGTAGGTAGGGATATCGGTCGATCGGTTTAGGTGATGAGGCTCTCATAAAATGCGCCCTGGATTCACTCGCTCATCTGTGGCTTCTTGGCTGGCTGTATTCTCCGTTTCCTGCCGTCCTTTACCTTTGGAAACCCTCTGGATGAGACGACGTTATTTCTAATTCGCGCGTCAATGTGCATTATAACCCACCTTTCGAGCCATGAGGATGCCTGTATGCGGATTGGACATAACATGGTGCAAGCAGACGCCAACCACGTCCAAGTTGTTTCCGGATGAAGCGTCACGGCCCCGCCAAGAGAGTGCGGGTTACTCCCATAGAAGGCTCAATACTCGGCACAAGGCTAGACTTGTGCCTTTCTACCGCACAACAGCCTCTCCACTCAAGCGGTCTCCTGGGACTGGACGGACGAAGAGCGACAGTGATGATGACGAGTCAATTGGGAAGTGATCGACTGAGGGCAAACTGGAGGTCTTGGTCATCAGTTTGATCGGGGACAGCCCATGACAAGAACGGCATGGCATCTACATACATACCTTTCATGATTCTCGACAGAGAAAGGCCCGCGACAAAGCCCGCATTCAAGACAATGATCAAGATCAAAGTGACGACAAAGAAGGGATCGTCGACGGACCAGAAAGAATTTCATTGCCTGTCGGACAAACAAAGACGCCGCGTATCTTGGCTGTCCATGTTCGTCTCCGTTGAACGGGGTTTCCACCCCCCTCCC